>NW_004444312.1:167738-168706 GCF_000243295.1 Trichechus manatus latirostris
GATCAATTTCAGACTGCAGAATTTGGTAAAAATCTTCAATTTCTTCATATTTGGCATTAGTGTTTTGTGTGTAAATTTGAATAGTAATCATATTAACTGGTCTTTTTTGTAGGTATATGGATATTATCGTATCACTGACAGCATTATACTTCAAGATATATTTTTTTTTTTTTTTTTTTTAATGATGAACATGATGCCATTCCTCTTCAGTTAATCATTCC
Organism: Trichechus manatus latirostris; assembly: GCF_000243295.1. Taxonomy (NCBI): domain Eukaryota; kingdom Metazoa; phylum Chordata; class Mammalia; order Sirenia; family Trichechidae; genus Trichechus; species Trichechus manatus. The sequence continues at coordinate 167,960 of NW_004444312.1, forward strand.
TGAAATAACAGACACTATGATTATCTGATCCAAACTGGCTAATACCAGTCCATTTCAATTCACTACTGCCTAGCATATCAATCTTCAAGCATTCCATTTCATTTTTGACAACTTCCGATTTTCCTAGATTCATACATTGTGCATTCCATGTTCCAATTACTAACGGATGTTTGCAGCTGTTTCATCTCATTTTGAGTCATGCCTCTTCAGCAAATGAAGATCCTGAAAGCTTTATTCCATCCATATTATTAAGGCTGAGTCTACTTTGAGGAAGCAGCTAGCTCTTCCCCAATTGTATTTTGAGTACCTTCCAACCTAAGGGACTCATGTTCCAGCACTATATTAGACAGTGTTCTGATACTATTCAGAAAGTTTTCACTGGCCAATTTTTTCAGAAGTAGATCACTGGATCCTTCTTCCTAGTGTGTCTTAGTCTAGAATCTCCACTGAAACCTGTCCACCCTAGGTGTTCATTCTGGCATTTCAAATACCAATGGCGTAGCTTCCAGCATCACAGCAACATGAAAGCCACCACAGTATGATAAACTGACAGACTAGTGGTGGTACTGAGGTTAAAACAGCTACTAAGAGACCATCGGGTTTCAGCTAAGCTAAGCATCAAGTTCAGTGGCATCACTAGGAGTGTGTGGTGGGTCCAGATCTCACCAGGTAACATTGTCAGAAGGGGTGACACCAAAATGACTGTCTATAAAATTTTTGTGCAGAGTTTCCGCAGAAATTTATTAT
>NW_004444312.1:168902-171180 GCF_000243295.1 Trichechus manatus latirostris
AGCACGTGGTTTTGTTGCTGCTGGTGTTTTTATAATCGTTGTTTTTGTCAAAGTTTCTGGTACTTTAGCTACAATGTTGTAGCAATTAATATTTGTGAACCTATATCAATAACTTTTTTGAGAATTAAGTAGTAATTAGGGAAAAAGAAGGAGAAAATTCAAAAAAGCCCTCTGCTCACTTGCTAATAATGTAACTAACAACGTTGTTATTCAATGTAAAAAGATTTTACAACATAGTTTTGTTGCTAGTATTCATTTTATCAAAGAAATACTACATGTAAGCAATTTGCAACTATATTTATCACATATCATTCTATGATAAAAATGAATAATAAAGTTATATGTATAACAATTATTGATGTTATAATTCTTTGATAACTAAATAGAGAAATTAACAGTTTAAAACACGAAGTTTGGGAGGAGGTCCATGGGGGAGTGGGGATTGACACCATGAGTTACCGTACTGGGTGACACCAACCTTAGTGATGCCACTGCATCAGTTAGCCGTGCCCTGGCATTTAGGGGGATGCCAACAGAACCAGCAGCTCTGTCTTTACTTGACACAGTGTAGTAGGAGTTAAATTACCCCCCCCCAGGGATAGCTGCCACTTTCTCATGTAAAGCCACATTGCTGCTGGAGATAGATCCATCAAAATCTTCACTTTATCACATGTAATTGACAGACAAGAATTTTTGGGACTTTTCTACTTTGTTAGGTATGGGCTCTAAGTTAACACACCCCAAAATGACCATCTGGGCAGAATCACCAGGCTTCTATGGGTTAAAAACCAGATGCCATCAAGTTGATTTTGACTCATGGCAACCTCATGTGTGCCAGAGTAGGACTGTGTTCTAAAGGGCTTTCCATGGCTCTGTGTTTGGAAAAAGGTCCCCAGGCCTTCTTCTGAGGCACCTCTTGGTAGACTGGAACCTCCAACGTTTTGGTTACCAGTAGAGATTCTTAGTGTTTGTACCACCCAGAGACTCCTCTACAGGTTGGGCATCCAATTTAACAAGAGTTCATTAGCAAGCTAATAGCTACATTCCAAAAGAAAGTGTATCTAGTAGCCCTTTCAAAACCGCAAATTTATTTCACCCCAAGGTTACCTGCCAATAAAAACTACATGCCTTTGAATATAGCTTCCCTCTGCAAGACTCTCCAGTCAGTAAAAAACATACCAGTTACAAAGATTTGTTCCATGCCCACTATTCAAAGATTACCATAAATTGGATGACCCTCATGCTAAGTCCTAACCCAATCACTAGTGGCAAATGGTAGGTGAGTTTGTCCCATTGACACACTTATCAATCTCTAGTTTCCCCTTGTGAGGATGTGATCCCTTTGTCATCTAAGACATTGGAAAGTACAGGCATATAATATCAAACAGCAATTCCTACCATACATTCATATGTAGAAGCAACAAAATAATACAAAGTCATTTTAACTTCCTTTATGTTTCTTCACTGCAAGATTTATTCTATCTTATAGGTTAAACTCAGCATTTCAAAGGTAAAAGCCAGAGCTTCTAGGAGATCTATTTATTTTCCAGGTGGGGACTAGAAAACACCAGAGCTTAGGATGGGAGCAGCTGTAAGCAAAGTATAGGGGATAGCTGGAATAACCTCAGAGACTTTTTTTTTTTTTTTTCCTCTCTCTTTGGTTACTTGCCTGTTCCCTTTCCAGCATCTGGGCATTTACTCAGCTTGAGGGCTCTTTACTTCTACCTCTCACATGTCACCAAGACTCCATTCTATGTTCCACGACACCTTTGTTCACTCCCACGCCCAGGGGTGGACAGAATGGTGACTTGGAGGCTTGCATCCAACAGAGCTATAAACATTTAAGGCCTCCCATCTTTCAAGTCCCAGCACAACTGGATAATTTTACAGGGCCATCGGTTCTCCGTGCGGACAGACCTTTGTCCTATCCTTATTCATTAAAGCTGCTAAAGTCAGGATACAGGAGGAATACAGAACCAGGGGGATAAGAATTGTCTCTACACCTGTAAGTTTTCTTGGTTCACCAAAGCCCCACACCAGTTTTGGTGTAGCGTCAGGACCGCTATACTCCTTTTCCTCCTGTCTGGAGGAGAGAACAATAACCAAAACTCCATACAGGCTTCTTTTTTCTAACCTACCTCCTATTACTTGGCCTTCAACCACTTTTACAAATTTCTTTGAAAGATTGAATAAACAAATGGACAATGGGCAGACCACATACAAAAATAGAAATCTGACACACAATTTGCAGCAACCAGCCCAAAAAGTAAAAACCACT
>NW_004444312.1:193100-196914 GCF_000243295.1 Trichechus manatus latirostris
CTATTTTTGGGGGACACAATTCAATCCATGACATGTTACAATTAGAACTTTTGTAAAACTTCACTGACTTCCATTATTCATTGTTCATCTTGCTTTAATTTGATTCCAAATATTTCATAAAGATTATAAATGAAAACTGTCTGTTAAATGAGTATCAATTGTATTTTACATTATGTGTTTAGAAGACTATTGTCTAATGATGCATCAAAAGAAATATTGAGGTGAATTAATTGGAATGAATTCTCATCTATGTATGTCTCAGATTACCCAATGAATGTGACTTAGCTGAGTATTCTACTTTGCCTAAATGCATCTTAGAATTTATGACACCATTGCAGAGAACGTGAAATAATCTCAAATTTAGACCACAGTGAAAAAGAAAAGAGAGGGGAGGAAGAGAGGGGAGGGGAGAGGAGGGGAAGGAAAGGGAGGGAAGGGGAGAGAAAGGAAGGGAAGAGAAAGGATGGGGATGGTATTGAATAGAAAGGAAAGGAAAGGCAAAAGAAATCTGTACTGATTGATCTTGCATATTCTTAACAATCTAAACTGCTTATTAATTTGAGGCTGAATAACAGGAAAATCTGATATTGGAAGCTTGCAATATACCTCATTCAAAGAGAAGATTATAAACTGTCATAATTTTAGGTATGGTGGCTTACTGAGCTAAAATAGTATTTTATATGAAGACAAATAGGATAGGCAAAAAGTGACATGATTTCACTCTTGTACAAGTATTTTGGAGCAGATTATTTTTTCCTTATTTATTTTGGCATAAGGAAATTTATGAGATGCTGGAGTCCCTGGGTGGCACAAACATTTAAGAACTCAACTACTAAGCAACAGGTTGGCAGTTCGAACCCTCCCACAGCCACCTTGGAAAAAGGCTTGACAATCTGCTTCTGAAACATCACAGCCTTGCAGTCCCCATGGAGTGTAGTTCTACTTTGCACACATGAGGTCTCAGTGAGTTGGAATCTACTTTTGTTTTGTTTGGACACTTTAACTACTGCTGAATCAAGCAGATGTAGCATTTATTTTTCTCTAAAAGACACACTTAGTTCTTTCTCATATTTAAATATAGCAATTTGAGTTTTTTCAAGAGACATAAACTGATTTTAAGTGTATTTCAGATGTTCAGCTGTACTGACTACAGAGAAATGACCTCAATTAAATGTTCACAACATTTTAAATTTTGTTTTATAACACAGTGCCTCAGATGTAAGCAAACTGCTACACTAGACTCACAGAATATCTGAGATAAGATAGATGTCAAGTATATATACTTGTGTGTTTGTATGTTATGCACTTCGAAAGGAAATTTTGGGGTATGGCTATAGCTTGAAATATATAAACCAGTAATATGTTATTTTTAAACTTGTTATGACACTAGATAGCTTTAATAAGCTCAAACTATCATCTACATATATTATCTGATACTCTTAATACTTTTCCCTTTAAATCTGATCTCTGCTAAATATACGGCTTCTTCCCCTGAGCTTATGCCCTATCTTATCACCTAGAAAAGTTTCTCAATTATTCAATATTATGTTACCTTCCTCTGCAACTGTTTACATAAAAGTGCCACAAATCTTCCTTCTCTTTTGTATAATGTTAATCAGAGTCACTTATTTTCATTTAAGTTTCTACTTCTGTTATAATATATATAGACAAATGAAGTATTATTTTTTAATTCATTTATATTTTTGGTCAGATAGAACAGAAAGCTGGGCATTAAGGCATAACTGTCTTGGATATATCTGATTCTTCAAAAAACAAGTTTCCAGAAATCAGCCAGCCCAATTAATTCAAATAGCATATTGATGTTAGATTGTTGTGCCCTTTGTGCAAATTGGCTTGAAAAAAAAAAAAGGAAGGAAAAGAAAATCTATCAGAAATCTGACTTTAAAAGAATACTACTACTTTTACTTAAACTGGCATCATTTTAAATATTATTTGTCTGAATGATCTATTTTGGTTTGCATGAAACTTTTAAGCACTGCAGTATATGTGCAACAGGAAATGAAACGATATGGTTATTTCTCATTCATAGCAAGTGGAAAGATGCACTTACAAAACAAGAACCTCAATTGGTTTTGTTACGAAAATAATGAGTATTTTTAAAAGATAGTCTGCTATTAGGGTCTACTGTGTCAATAAAATGCCTCTTGCTATATATTTACTCAGTGGCATTTAGTGAATTCAGAGAGAGAATCTTAACGTTGTGATCTATCAGGTCAATTACAGGGTAGGGGTGGGGTAAACAATAATATTATTTGTATGATAAACTCTCTTTCAGTCCTTATACTGCTTCAAAACTGCACATGCTTATGTAATTTCAGAAAAAATAGACGTAGCAAGAAGCAGAATTTTAGAGGTATTGTGAATTATAGTGACAGGATGGGGTTACCAACAGGAAGATTTGGGCTTAGGTAGAGTATTACCTACCAGTTATCAATCTATGTTTGCTTCTGCTCAATTTCCCTTTGTTGGAAATATATAGGGATAAGTGATAACAAGTACAAAAACAAATGTTTTACAATCTAATAAATAAAGTCATTGAAAAAACTGTACAGCAAAGGATCATAAGCGCATCTCCATGCAGATGAGCCAAACACAGGAGGCTACTGAAATCTCAGTAACACGTTTCTCAGATTGATCTGTGTTCCGCAAGGCATCTGTTTGATTCCTGACCAAAGGCACTGGGGAGCTGTTGTTCAAAGTGCTTCAAACTATGGCAGATGTTTTAAATACCAGACGCTCACTAAAATGAAGATTACATGTATTATCAGTGTAAAAAGGATATGTCGTCACACATTATTGATCTCAATTTTACTTAAGTTTCATAATAATTCTTAGTTGTGTCTTCAAAAAAAAGTGACATGACTGAAGAAATTATTAACCTGTTCCCAAAGTACTGCCATCACCTTTTTGATATATATGTTTTAATTTCTGTATTGAAATTTCTGTATTCTGTATTAATTTCTGTATTTTAGATTACATATACATTGACATGTATAGATAAAGTTAAATAACAACAGGACAATTACGCTAATGATAAAATGTAAATTTGAACTGTAAAATGTATTAATGAAGTTATTTCTTACAAATAAATAATAAAACAGTTCCAGGCAAGACAAAGTAACTCATCATAAACAACGGCAAATTGGATTAAAAAATAATGGTTTTCAGATGTTTTCAACAAAGGTAAAGAACTACAACCCCTAAAAAAAGGGTAACAACAGAAGAGGCGGCAGGAGATACTCCTAGCTTCTGCTTGGAGGCACTTTAACTGAAAGGCAGAAAAGGAGAATCTAGGGCTTGCTGAGTTAGAGAGACAGTGGTTGAAGATCAGGGAGAGACAAATGGCTGGAATAATTTGCAGGCAGATAGCAGAGAGAAGGGACCTACACAGAGAACAGCTGCAAAAATCTGCAAAGTGGTCTCCTTGGCACAGTTGCTGAATTATGAGGTATTCACACACAGAACGAAGAATGGCCAGGTGGGGTGGTTATAAGCTAAACGCACAGAACAAAGAATGGCTAGGTGGGGTGGTTATAAGCTAAAAATGTGCAGGAACACACAGGACTGGGAGATAACTGGGGTTCTAACAAGTCATAGTTGTTCTTCTTTGAATAACAGAGACACTCGATATAGACCTAGGTAGGGTTATATGTTAGTAGGTAGTAAACTGACTTCCAAGTAAAAACTCTTCTGGATCAGCCCTAACAGAGCTTAAAAACAAGCCTCAAAAGATTAAAGTGATCTGCCTGCCAACAGAAACTTCAAAACTCTTAAAGAAAGAAAGCAAAATTCA
>NW_004444312.1:197624-210188 GCF_000243295.1 Trichechus manatus latirostris
CAGATAGATTAATCTCAAAAACAGTATGTTGAGCAAAAGGAGATGGGCACAAAATTGTTATTGTTGTTTGGTGCCATCAAATCGACCTTATGTATAACGGAATGAAAACTTACTAAGTCCTGTGCCATCCTCACAATCACTTCTATGTTTGTCCATTTTGATTCAGCCACCATGTCAATTTATCTCATTAAGTGTCACTCTCTTTTTTACTGACCATCTACTTAGCAAGTATCATGTTCTTCTCCAGCAATTGGTCTCTTCTGATGACATGTCCAAAGTAAATGAGACAAAGTTCCATCATCTGTACTTGTAAGGAGTATTTTTTACTGTACTTCCTCCAAGACTGATTTGTTCATTGTTCTGGCAGTCCATGGTATATTCAATATTCTTTACCAACACCACAATTCAAATACTTCAATTCTTCCTTTGCCTTCCTTTTTCATTGTCCAGAGTTTTCATGCATATGAGGCAATCGAAAATATCTTCGCTTGGGTCAGGCACATTAGTCATCAAAGTGACATCTTTGCTTTTAACACTTTAAATAGGTCTTTTGGAGCAGATTTGCTCAATGAAATGCATTGTTTAATTTCATGACTGTAGCTTTCATGTACACTGATTTTTGATCCACAAAGAATGGAATCCTTGATAAATTCATTTTCTTTGCCATTTATCATGATGTTGTTTATTGGCCCAGTTGTAAGTATGTTCGTTTTCTTTATGTTCAGGTGTAATCCTAACTTAAGGCTGTAGTGTTTGATCTTCATTAGTAAGTGCTCCAAGTCATCTTCACTGTAGGCAAGCAAGGTTGTATCATCTGCATAACTCAAATTGTTACTGAGTCTTTGTCCAATCCTGTGTTATTCTTCATATAGTCATTCTCAAATTATTTTTTCAAAATATAGATTGAATAAGTAAGGTGAACAAATACAACCTTGTCATATACCTTTTCAGTGTTAAACCACACCGTATCTCCTTGATTTATGTACAGATTCCACATGAGCACAATTAAGTGTTCTGGAATTCCTATTCTTCATAATGGTATCCATAATTTGTTTTGATTGAAATATCTTTGCTTAGCTAATAAAACACAAGTAAACATCTTTCTGGTATTCTCTCCTTTTGGCCAAGACCCATCTGGCATCAGCAATGATGGCCACAAAATTGTATATACTGTAATACTGTATTTGTATGGAAATCTAGAAAAGTCAGAAGTAACCTATAGTGACAGAAATAACATCAGTGGTTTCCTTGGTCTTGGACTGATAGCAATGGGGAATGGAGAAAATTTTTGGAGTGGTAGAAATGGTCTATAACTTTGTACTGGTTACAAGGAGATATGTATTTGTCAAAAGTCTTCAAACTCATACATTCTACCTCAGTAAGTTTAGGTAAAAAAAATGTATAGTCAAAAATATGAACATCAAGAGAAGTATTTTGAGGCCAAGTAAGACCATTGAATGTTCCTTAGAAGTTGTAATAATTAATTTGTTGACTCCAATATTATTGATGAAAACTGATAGTCTAGAAAATGCTGCTTCATATTAATTTGGTATATTTTCTTCCCAACTACAACCCATGCTATTAATTTTGAATGAAGTTTCTTCAATCTGAAGAATAATTCACATAAATTTAGATGAAACCAATTTCGAATATTTTCTAAGTTGAATGATAAATGCTTAACTATTACCGTTAATTATATCAGTACTCACACATACACTTGTTCTGAGTCTTTGTTGTTGTTGAACAATCCATTTCTATTTAATTCTGTCTGGTTGGCCTCTCCTTTCTCTCCGCTCCTAAGTAGTAGAATTTGTTAACAGTGTCAATTCTTTGTAGTCCACCAATTTAGCTAACCTTCATAAAGCATTCCCCACCTCATTTTTTTACCAGGAAACCTCATTATTTTACAATCCTATCATCATGCTTTGAGTAGAATATATTTGATTGATGTAACACTAATAAGTTAAACATACAAATAATTATTTAAAATAGACAAATGAGTCAAGACTAATACTGACACTATTTCTTAAATTATTTAGATTTCTAACCTTAATTCTTCATTTCATCTGTGTTCATCAAATTAGTGAACACAATAAAATTGAGGTTTTATTAAACAAGATGATCTTCAAATCCATTTTATTGAACATGAACTTTAATAAATAAATTGTTATTGAACATTCAAAGTTATGAATTAACCTGTTTAAATACGGTTATTGTCTCTTGTAAGCATTTAAGAATACTTGACTCCAAAGAATTCCTAATTCCCAACCATCTGGAACACTGTAGAAACATTATGACAACTAGTCAGCATTTTAGTCACCTGTGTTACTTTAATTGCTCTTATCTCTATTTTTTCTGTTCTTTCATCATCTCCCTAAACAAATGTGTATTCCTTTTTGTTATAATAAAGCAAAATTAAAATTAAAGCAGACTATTTTTCCGAATTATTATAGAAATTAGAGACACATGGTAGGAGACCACAAAAAAATTGTGTGTTAAAAACCCTCATGGATTTAGATTTTAAGTGGTTTTTCTTTTTTCCCTAGCTTTTTTTCAAGCTATTATCATTGATGAAATATTGTGTTGTTATTAGGTGCTGTGGAGTTGTTTCCGACTCACAACAAGCCCATGTGACAAAGTAGAACTGCCACATAGGATTGTCTTGACTGTAATATTTACAAGAGCTGTTTGCTAGGTCTTTCTCCCCTGGAGCTGCTGGGTGAGTAGAACTGTCAACCTTTTCATTAGCAGGTGAGTGCTTTACCCTTGTGTCACCACGCTTCCTTTGATAAAGTATAGCGCAGAAATAAATACAACAATGCAAGTAAGTAAATGGGTAGCATTTATCCAAAAACAGATTTAATAAAAATATGTTACAAAAAAGTTAACAACCAAAAATGTTAATATTCTTACCACTTATTTGTTAACTCTTAATATTTCAATATGTATTGGAATATTAAAATTTAAAATATTAGACCATATGAGTAAATCAAAATGGTCTACACAGCTATTATTTGTGTCTCATTTTAATACATTCACTTTAGCCTATATTATTTTTCAGCTGCTCAGGAGTAGAGAGATGAACTCTTAAATATGGATGATCAAATTTTCAGTTCCATCAGATGCACTGAAATCCTTGTTATTTTTTCTATCCATCAGAAATTCTTGCTGACATACTAACAATAGCAATAATGTGGCTCAGTTCTAAGAACATACCTCAAATTCAAATTTTTACTATCTGTATTTTATCTTATGAAAAAAAACCTAAAATATTTTATGTTAAAAATATTTTAAACTTAAATGTTAGCTCTATTTTGTTTTCCACGTATCATGTGTAACATGGCAGAGTAATACATGCTACAGTAATAGGGTTAAAAATGTAATGGAGTTATAAATGTGAGCAATGAAATTGTATGTTACCATGATAAAAATCACCATGTTTTGCTTCATTAAAAAAAGGCTTTCAGTATTTCCCTAAATGGGAAAGAGGAAATTAATAAATGAAATATTTCTGATAATTATAAATAGCAATATGTTGTTATTAGGTGCTGTCGACTCGGTTCTAACTCATAGTGACCCTATGTACAACAGAAGGAAACGCTGCTGGATCCTGTACCATCCTCACAATCATTGCTATGCTTGACCCCATTATTGCAGCCACTGTGTCAATCCATCAAATAGCAATATATTGAATATTATTTAAAAATCATGTTTTAAAAAATAGTATTAATATTATTAGAAATTATATTGTCTATGAATGGTTAGTTTCATATTATTTTAAAAAATAGGGACAGAATGAAAGCAACTGTTTTTGCAAATCCTGACACACAAAAGATTCTTTAGGATGTTTTAGACCTATTAGAACAATTATCTCAAGGCTTTTAACTAATCAAGGATTAAATTCTTCCTTTTTATTATTTGTACATTTAATTCTATATCTTAGCCCTGTTCCTACATTTACCATTTTATTTCAAATATATAGTTTTTTAAATTTTTGAATGTATTCTATTTAAAATGGGTTTAATCAGGTTAGGTTGTTGATTTAGAAACTTTACAGTAAATAGCAATGTATATTTAAATTTATTTTTTACTTCAAGTGGCAACGATTTTCACATTCATAAATAAAAAGATTGATGGATAGATAGAGATAAAGAGATAGAGATAGAAGATAGGTAGGTAGATAGACAGAGAGATATTGTGTATTGTGAGTAGGAAGCAATTATTATCAGAGAAAAATAACCTAACTATACTGATTAAAGTAAAACATTTCAGCAAAATAGAAATTATAATTGCTTTCCTGAACTTAAGCTGCACTTTATACTCTGAATAAATTAGGCTGTTATTATTCTATGTTCAAATTCCTAAGGGTACCTTCCCTTTGGTTTGTATCTATTTAATTCAGGTCAGTTAGTGAGCACCTTTGGTGAATGTCATGATATTTCCATTACAGAATTCAAACTCTTCTGAAAGAAGTGTGTCAAGTTGCTAGCCTTTAGTGAAGGTGCATCCCATTAAATCCTCTTTGATTTTGCAGATTCTTTGAAACATGTTTCACAAGCAGAATATATTAAGAAACACTGCATAAAGGTACAGTTGATTCAGAGAATCTCTTTCTTGCTAATGTGTGCTATTTTTGCACGTTTATCTCTTATGATAAAGTCTTTCATAATTTTTCTTTTTCTCCATTTCAATTGTCCTGTTCCAACCCACTTTCTTGCACTCTTCTATTCAACAAACTTACCTGCCACATTTTTATTATTTTCCAATGTGTATCCCACAAAGAGAAGCTATTTCAGGCGAGTGGAGCTCACAGTATTCATTATAGTCAATCAATTGTGTGAGTAATGATAATGAATAATCAGAATATGTGAAATATTATCAAAATAGGAAAGAATAATAAACATAAATGAGACAAGACTAATCATTACCTGAATATCACCAGGATTATATTGCCCTTGATTTCATGTGAAACAAAAATTGCAAAATATTTATCAATTTTTTTCTTGAATATTTATGTTAGATCATACAGGATGTTCTTGTGTGTACAGAAAATAGAAAATATCAGGTAAAGATGGTCTATATAATTTTCAAATTATAAATTATGAAGCTTTTTTTTTTGGTAAGGACCTTAAATGTTTCAGAAATCACATTTAGAATATCTAGAATACTGACATGCTTGAGAGTTTATTTTTTTCCTAGTTTACTGAACTTATGGGGAAGTGTCCCACTGAGAACAAAAGTATTATTATTCATTAGTTCATTTTGTTAACCTTGAGATGTCAGCATCATGTGTACAGCTAGCAATATAGGTAAATAAAAAAGAAAGAGGATATAAGTACAATGAGTAAGTAAGAAGAAATGCTTAGAAAAATGTACTGTTCTGAAGGACTTGAGGTAAAAGATTAGATTATAGCTTGCAGAATCAAGGGCACATAGGAATAGCATGCAACGACCATGATCTATGGAAGTATTTTGGAACGTAGAAAATCAAGATAAATTCTTAAAGTTCTGTTTTGTTCAGGTTAATCTGAACTGCCCCCTTTCCTCTCACATCATATTGACTTAAATGTAACAGTGATTTAAAATGCATATGCACACACACATACATACACACACACACACATATATCTTTTATCAGAACCTTTTTTGTTTTAATTAATATAATATGGATATAAATATGCCTACATTTAGTTTCAAGACTTAAACATAGAAGTATTTCTAGAATACTCACGTTTAGACTTTTGAAATTTGAGCGTCTAAACTCGACTAATGTCTGGTCTATGTAAAAATTGCTCTCGATTGGTAGCCAGAACCTCTCTTCTGTTCTAACTTCTGATGTCTAGGTGTTGTTGTTAGGAGCCATCTAGTCAATTTCGACTCATAGTGACCCTATGTACAACAGAAAAAACACTGCCCAGTCCTGCGCTATCCTCACAATTGTTTCTGTGCCTGAGCCCATTGTTGCAGTCACTGTATCAATCTATCTGATTGAGGGTCTTCCTCTTGTTCCCTGACCCTCTACTTTAAAATGCATGATGTCCTTCTCCAGAGACTGATCCCTCTTGATTACATGTCCAAAGTACATGTGACGAAGTCTCATCGTCCTTGCCTCTAAGAAGCATTCTGGTTGTACTTCTTCCAAGACAGTTTTTTATCATTCTTATGGCAGTCAGTGGTATATACAATATTCTTTGCCAACACCCTAATTCAAAGGCATCAATTCTTCTACCATTTTCCTTATTCATTGTTCAGGATTCACATGCATATAAGGTGGTTGAAAATACAATGGCTTAGGTACAGCGCACCTTAGTCCTCAAAGTGACATCTTTGCTTTTTTTTTTTAACACTTTAAAGAGGTCTTTTGCAGCAGATTTGATCAATGCAATATGCATTTGATTTCTTCACTGTTGCTTCCATGGGCATTGATTGTGGATCCAAGTAAAATGAAATCCTTGACAACTTCAATGTTATCTCCGTATATCATGTTGTTGCTTATTGTTCCAGTTGTAAGGATTTTTGTTTTCTTTATGTTGAGGTGTAATCCATACTGAAAGCTGTAGTCTTTGATCTTCATCAGTAAGGGCTTCAAGTCCTCTTCATTTTCAGCAAGCGAGGTTGTGTGATCTTCATATCACAGTTTGTTAATAAGCCTTCCTCCAGTCCTGATGCTGCGTTCTTCTTCATATAGTCTAGTTTCTTGGATTATTTACTCATCATACAGACTGAAATGTTGTTACGTGCCATCGGTCCGTTCTGAATCATACTGAACCTATGTACAAAAGAACGAAACACTTCCTGGTCCTGTGCCATCCTCACAATCATTGTTATGATTGAGCCCATTCTTGCAACCACTGTGTTAATCCATACCATTGAGGGTCTTCTTCTTTTTCACTGACCCTGTATTTAACCAAGCACAATGTCTTTCTCCAGGAACTAGTCCCTCCTGATAACATGTCCAAACTATGTGAGACAAAGTCTTACCATCCTTGCTTCTAATGAGCATTCTGGCTCTACTTCTTCCAAGACATTTGTTCATTCTTCTGGCAGTCTGTGGTATAGTCAATACTCTTCACCAACACCATAATTCAGAGGCATCAGTTCTTTGATTTCTCTTATCTATTGTCCAGCTTTCACAAGAACAGATTGAATAAATATCATGACAGGATACAACTCTGATACACATCTTTCCTTATTTTAATCCACGCAGTGTCCCCTTGCTCTGTTCGAATGACTGCCTCTTGGTCTAAGTACAGGTTCCTCGTGAGCACAATTAAACATTCTGGAATTTCAATTTTTGCAACGTTATCCATAATTTGTTATGATCTACACAGCCAAATGCCTTTGCATAGTCAATAAAACATAGGCAAACATCTTTCTGGTGTTCTTGGCTTTCAGCCAAGATCCATCTGACATCAGCAATGTTATCCCTCATTCCACATCCTCTTCTGAATCCAGCTTGAATTTCTGGCTGTTCCTTGTCAATGTACTGCTGCAATCACTTTGAATTATTGTGAGACAAAATAATAGGATGTTTAGTTAAATCCTATTATTTTGTCTAGGGCTTAGCAAAAATTTACTACTGAAAAAGTTGTTCATAAATCACCTAACCACCCTGAATATATAGAAACACAGTGCCTGGATTATTCTGATGCTGTCTATGCTCATTTTGATCATGTTCTTCCTCTGGTAAAACTGAAAAATAAAAGGGAATGAAGCAGGTGGTGAAATGACTGATCCTGATGCACATTTATGCCTTGTCAAGTTTGTTTGGAAACCTAGGACAGGGTACTGAATCCTTTTAATGCTTTATTCTAAATTCTGAATTCTACTGCAAAAAATCAAATCAGGTTATGTTTCCACCTTGAAAATTTGTATGGTATGTAAAGGAAGTTAGACAGTTACTGAAAGTAATATATTGGGGAAGCTGCTTTATTTAAACCAAGAAGGAAAATGTTGTTGAGAACTTCAATCATTAAACATGAATAAATAGATATGCAGACAAATAGATAAGAAACTTTGAATTATGTTTATAGGTTGGACTTTAACTTGGGCATTAGTTGCCTTGGTAATCCGTTAATCATCATAGTCATCCTTCCATATTATTTGTGTTATTGATAATATTGAATTTACCTAAACAAAACATAAAATAAATTAGAATGTTTTCCTAAATTGTATATATGGCAAAAAAATGAAGCAGTGTATGTGATAGGGTGTGTGTGTGTAATTGTGGTTGTTGTTTTAAAAATGTTAAGACCAAAAGGAGTCATTTTTGTAGATTAAATTTCATTTAGAATTTATAGATCTTTTTTTAATATTTCTTCCAAAGTTTTTCATGATGAAATCCAACAAATCATATACGTAATTAGGGAACCTTTAATTGTCACAAACTGCTCAGTCATCATAATATTAGTTTAAAATCAAGGCTAAGAATCTTATTGGCAGAATTAACGTAGTATTATTTTTAGTATGCTTCATTTAACTTATGTTATTTCTTAAAAATGACCATTTTTCATATTTATCATCAGTAAAAAATAATTAAATATTTTGCTGATCCTTATTATGAATGCTTTTTTATCTTACATTACAATACAAACTACATACGAATATAAATACTGAATGAGAATATCTAAACCGAAAACAAAAAAACAAACAAAAAAAAAACCCGTTGCCATAGAGTCGATTCTGACTCACAGCTACCCTATAGGACAAAGTAGAAGTGCCCCGTAGGGTTTCCAAGAAGCACCTGGTGGATTCAAACTGCCAACCTTTTGGTTAGGAGTCATAGCCCTTAACCATTACACCACCAGGGTTACCATACTATCTAACAAGTTAGTAATTATTTGTCAATAATCACTTCTTATAATTTAAGAACTAATATTTTATTTATGCTATTAAAAGTGCATAACAAAATCTTACCATGTTTAGTTAATGTTCCACATTAGAAACAAAATATTGACTTTATTGGGTATTACAAATATAACAAATATAGATAGACAAGTAGATAGATAGGTAGATAGACAGTAGATAGATAAAGAAATAATTAATAAACATTAGTATAAATATGATAAATGCTTGGAATTTAAATAAACCTAAACGACTGTTACGTGTAAAATACATCTGCATGCATAGTGTGAATAGCAAAATAGTAAAAGTCCTATTACATTCATTGTATTTCTTTCTCTTCTAGAGCGTATGAAGTCATTAAATAAAGAGGTGATAGAAGTGATGAAGTGAGTAATTTCACTAATTTTGCAGGACAAAATCTCAGTATATTCTATGATAGAGTGTAATTTATATAATGTGATATAAGCCTAGAAATTTTAGAAATACTATCAGTATTTTATACTCCATAGAGAAATTTAAATAGTAAAATTGCCTTTCTGATAGTAAGGCATTTTCACTGGTGATGTTTGAATTTTTTTTCTTTTATGTGTTTCATCCTCCATTCCACCAGTCATATCTCTTGTACTTAATCATTCAGAAGCCTGTATCTTCCAAAAAAACCTGCTAACCCAAACTTATAAAGTAATTTCTCCATACATTTCTAAATATTAAGCATATCTTTAACAAATGAGTCTTAAAATCTCAGCAGCTATAAAATCTGGATAGGTAAGTTACAATCTTGATTTTCCACAAACGGACAACTTTCTGAAATAGGAATACGAATTAGAAAAATAAAAAGAAGGATGTTAGAAAGGAGCAGTTTGAAAATTAAAGTTTGTGTCGGTCAGTGGTACTCATACATCTTGTAGCTATATCATGTGGGATACGTGTTCAGCGAAGTTGCCACAACCAGGGAAGGGAGGACCAGGTGGTCACATGGGATGGTTTTAAGGGCCCTGCTGAATAGCTTTGACTTACATTCTTTGCCAGTCACCTGGCCCACCTGGATTGTCTGACTTTCTGATTGGAAGTTTTTAAAGTTTTTCTCTTCGTTCTGAGATTTCAAGAATTTTACTTGAATTTCTGCTTAACCCTGCTGAAACTGGATGCACCTTTAAATCTACTGACTCAAAACCTCTTCAGGTTAAAGAAAACTTCCACACTTTTTGTAAATTCTCCTGATTTTCACCTGATTTTTTATATTTCTGAATATTTTATCACGTACATTTTAGATTTTTTATATTGTTCTTCAATTTCTTATCCTTTCCTCATTATTTCAATCTCTTCATATGTTTTTTTTTCACTTGCTCTTCCAAAATACTAATGCAGGACTTAATAGTGACATTTCCTATTACATATCAGATACAGATATACTAATTTTAAAAAATACTTTTTAATTCCACAAATATCTGTTCGGTAATTCTAATGGTTAGCTCTCCCACCTCCTTTTACTCCTTCAATTATTCAGGTTGCTACCTGTCTCTTCCACAACTTTATCCCATTAAGAACTAATTGTTGGTGTTATGGGTAATTTTCCTCTATATGCCACTTGAGTCAACTTAGGTTAAACGTTATTATCTTTTTGAATATTCTTGGAAAAATTTATCCTTGTTGCTCACATATCACTTCTGGTGTGTTTTAAGTAGTAGCAGTCTTTGTTCCATCAAGCCAGCAATGAGCCTGTCTGAGTATTGTTTAGCACTAGGAAGAAATCTCTCTGCTCTCCAGTTTATCAACTAGAAGGGTAGAGCTCTGTTCCAAGTCTCTCTATTGAGTCCTCTGAAAACTCAAGCCCTAGCTTATACTCACCAGCTGCCACCTGCCTGCAAACATCTGTAGCTAGTGGAAGTCTCAGGTGAAAGCAGGAGGCATGAATTCAAAATAGTTGAAAGCATTTTTCTGACAGTATAGATTTAGAATCATTCAGCACCTTGTATATGCATGGCACCTTAACAGTATTGATGATATCAATAATAAGAACATTTATTGAGCTCTCAATATGTGTCAGTCATAGAGAATATGTTAGTCTTGAAGCTTGGCTGCTAGAAATAGAAACAAAATAGAAATAGTGCTTTCTGCATAACCTCCCGTTGCATCACATAGAATATTAAAGACATTTGTTTACTGGTTGATATTTAATAATATTAATAATTTTACTGTAGATATGAAACTGACATTTCTATTTTACTGTATAGGAGGGGAAAATACAATAATTATGAATACAATTTTTGCCAGTCTTGATTCATGCTAAGATGCCAGAGCTTTTATTCTCCATTGCTTTTATACCAGGGTTGCAAATGTCAATACAATAAAAAAGACAAGCAATGTCTTGGTATTATTAAGAAAATAGTTTTGACTTAGTAGACCCCCCTAAAGGTGTCTCAGAGACCTTCAGGAATCTGAAGACCACATTTTGAGAACCAATGTCTTCAGAAATCTTAGATAATAAGTAGATACCGGTGCCATGTAAGTGTGCCATGTTCCAAGGGAAGGAAAAATAAATAAAACATCAATAACAATAACAGCAACAACGGAAAGTTGAAACCTGTTGACACATTTCTCTGTCTCAGTTTTGTGTTTAGTAGGCAGTAGCCATCAAATTAATACTGCATAATTTACAATATATTGCAAATGTGAGTATATATCAGAGGCATAATTCAGTCTTTCATTGTACTTTAGTAGATTCCCTTCTAAAATGTATAACTAATAGAGTTTCAATGGAGGCAGAGCCAACATGGTGCTATAGACAGAAACACCACATCTTCTCTCTATAGCTAAGACCTGAAAAATTAAGTCAAACAGAAACAAACGTCAATCCTGGAACCCTAAGCATCAAATGAAGAGATAAAGAACTCAACCAAGCACTGAATGGAATATGAAACTGACAGATAAGAAAAAGCTAGGAGAGTTATGAGTGGAGGTCCCTTATTAGCTAACTCAGCATGGATCCAAGATCTCAGATTCCTGTTGGAGATCAGTGGACAGGCAGTACGGGAAAGCAGATTCATGGAGCTCCCAGCAGGTGACAGAGCACCTGGTAACCAGAGATACATGATTTCCCATCCCCCTCCCTGCCTACTTCTACTCAGACTTCGCCACTTCCCAGTGGGTCGATCCCCGGCTTCCCAGTGGGCCTATCCGCTGCTTCTCAGCTGGCAGCAACCATGGCACAGTAGGAGCCAGTTCTGTGCCACCTGGATTCACCCTGCCCACACAGACAGGCTTCTTCAGTGCTATTTCTTTGCTGCTGGTGTTGCTTTTTTTGGACCTCTTTTGCTTTCTCCTCTGCCTCTCATCTCCTCCCTCTTCTTTCTCTTGAACACCTGACTCCATGTGTCATCTTTGATTCTTTTTGACAGGCTGTAAATCACTGCTCAGATGAAGAACTGCTTCCCCTGTCCACATTGCCACACTGGTGGGATCCCCCGAGGCTTTTCTTTTTATTTATTTTGTTTGTTTTCTCGTTCTTTTTTTCCTTTTCATTTTTCTTCATTTCTCAGTTTCTTGTCTCTTTCTACTTACTTTCTTTTCCTGTCTTCTAAATACCTGGTGCTGTGTATCATCTCCACCTCTTCTAGTCAGTCTGTACTGTGCACTTTGGGAGCTTTTTCCTTGGTCTGTGCAGCTGCGCAGGTGACATCTGTGTGAGCTTTTTTTTTTTTTAATATTTATTTATACTTC
>NW_004444312.1:211485-212262 GCF_000243295.1 Trichechus manatus latirostris
GCAGAAACCATGCAGGCAAGAAGGCAATGGGATGACATACCTAAAACCTTGAAAGAAAAAAAATTGCCAACCAAGAATAATATATCCTGCAAAACGCTTGTTCAAATATGATGGTGAAATTAGGACATTTCCAGATAAACAGAAATTAAGGGAATATGTGAAAATGAAACCAAACTTACAAGAATTATTAAAAGGAGTCCTTCGGTTTGATAAGAAACAACATCAGACAACAGCATGAATATAGGACACAAGATCGCACGAGCCAGATACCAACCTAGGAAATGAGTTCCCAATGACTATTCAAAATCAAAAGATTTACATCAGGAGATCAGAGAGGTTAATCTGCAAATGACAACAAAGTCAGAACAATAAAAGAGGGAATAAATGGTGTAGGTATAGAAATTTCTAATGGAGAGGAAGGCAAGGTGATACCAAGTAGTAATAGACTGGTTCAAACCTATGAAGATAAAGATCAATTTCAAGGTAACCACAAAGAAAGTTAACAAACCTACTCATCAAAATAAAGATAAAAAACAAAGTCTCAGTACAAGCAAAATCTACAAAAACAAAAGAAATGAAAAAAAAATTAAAACCCACAAACAAAAGGAATTCATCACAAGAGAGTAAAAGGAACAAAGAAATCATCAGCACTACAAAATGACAGCAATAAACTCACAACTATCAATAATTACACTAAATGTAAATGGCCTAAATGCACCCAGAAAGAGACAGAATGGATTAAAAAAAAATAAGATCCATCAATATGCTGTCTCTAAG
>NW_004444312.1:217678-218632 GCF_000243295.1 Trichechus manatus latirostris
TTATTGTGCTTTAGGTAAAAGATTATAGCACAAATTCATTTCTCATTCACAAATTTATACACAAATTGTTTTGTGACATTGGATGCAATCCCCACATCGTGTCAGCACCCTCCTCCTTTGCCTTGCCACCCTTGTCCAGTTTTCCTGTCCCTTCCTGCCTTCTCCTGTTTGATTTTTGACAGGTCTTGCCCATTTGGTCTCATATACTTGATTGAACTAAGAAGTACGTTCCTCATGTGTGTTATTGTTTGTGTTATAGGCCTGTCTCATCTTTGGCTGAAAGGTGGACTTCGGGAATGGCTTTAGTTCTGAGTTAGCAGGGTGTCTGGGGGCCATAGTCTCAGGGATTTCCTCAGTCTCTGTCAGACCAGTAAGTCTGGTCTTTTTATTTTTGTGAATTTGAATTTTATTCTATATTTTTGTCCTACTCTGTCCTGGACTCTCTATTGTGATCCCTGTCAGAGCCATAGGTGATGGTAGCCAGACACTATCTAGTTCTAGGCTCGGGCTGGTGGAATCTGTGGTTCATGTGGACAATTAGTACTTTGGACTAATAGTTTCCTTTTGTCTTTGGTTTCCTAATTCTGCTTTTCTCCAGGCAGAATGAGACCAGTAGATATATCTTTGATGGCTGCTCATAAGCTTTTAAGACCCCAGACTCTACTCACAAAAGTAGGATATAAAACATTTTCTTTATAAACTCTATTATGCCAGTTGACTTAGATGTCCCCTGAAACCGTGGTTCTCAGACATCAGTCCCAACAAACTAGTCACTCAAGGTGTTTGGATGTGTCTAGGAAGCTTCTATGACTTTGCCTTGGTCAACTTGTGCTGAATTCCTCTGTATTGTGTGTTGTCTTTCCCTTCACCAAAGTTAACACTTGTCTACTCTCTGAATAGTGATTTCCTCCCCAGCCCTCCCCTCCCTTGTAACCATCAAAGATTGTTTCTTTT
>NW_004444312.1:223446-227602 GCF_000243295.1 Trichechus manatus latirostris
CACCAGATGGAATACACAGGAATCATATCGACTATCTTTGTGGAAAGAGTCAATGGAGAAGCTCAAAATCTTCAGTTATACCAAGGCCAGGAGCCCATTGCAGATCAATTGCTCATATGCAAGTTCAAGTAGAAGCTGAAAAAAATTAGAGCAAGTCAACAAGAGACAAAATACAAACTTGAGTATATCACACCTGAATTTAGAGGCTATCTCAAGAATAGATTTGACATGCTAAACACTAATGCCCAAAAATCAGAGGAGTTGTGGAACGACATCAAAGACATCATGCATGAAGAAAGCAAAAGGTCATTAAAAAGAAAGGAAAGAAAGAAAAGACTAAAATGGATGTCACAGGAAACTCTGAAACTTTGTCTTGAAAGTAGAGTAGCTACAGTGAATGGAAAAACTGATGAAGTGAAAGAGCTGAACAGAAGATTTCAAAAGGCAGCTTGAGAAGACAAAGTAAAGTATTATAATGAAATGTGCAAAGACTAGGAGTTAGAAAACCAAAAGGGAAGATCATGCTAGGCATTTCTCAAGCTGAAAGAATTGAAGAAAAAGTTTAAGCTTCCAGTTTCAATATTGAAGAATTCTATAGGGAAAATATTGAATGATGCAGGAAGCATCAAAAGAAAATGGAAGGAATACACAGAGTAACTGTAACAAAAATAATTGGTCTATGTTCATCCATTTCAGGAGGCAGCATAAGATCAAGAACTGATAGTAGTGAAGGAAAAAGTCCATGCTGTACTGAAGGCATTGGCGAAAAATAAGGCTCCGGGAATTGTCAGAATACCAACAGAGATTCAAAAAACAGACACAACGCCAGAGGTGCTCACTCGTCTATGCGAAGAAATTTGGAAAGCAGCTATCTGGCCATCCAACCGGAAGAGATTGATATTCTGGCCCATTTTAAAGAAAGGTGGTCCAACAGAATGCAGAAATTAATGAACGATATCATCAATATCATACAAAAGTAAAATTTTGCTGAAGATAATTCAAAAGCAGTTGCAGCAGTGCATGGACAGGGAAATACCAGAAATTCAAGCCAGATTCAGAAGAGGACATGGAACAAGGAACATCATTGATGATACAGATGGATCTTGGCTGAAAACAGAGAATACCACAAAGATGTTTACCTGTGGTTTTTTTTTTTTTTTTTTTTTTTGACTATGCAAAGGCATTCAACTGTGTGGATCATAAAATTAGTATGGATAATATTGCAAAGAATGGGAATTCCAGAACACTTAACTGTGCTCATGAGAAACCTGTACATAGACCAAGAGGCAGTCATTGGAACAGAAAAAGGGGATATTGCATGGTTAAAAATCAGGAAATGTGTGTGTCAGGGTTGTATCCTTTCACCATACTTATTCAATCTGTATGCTGAGCAAATAATCTGAGAAGTGGACTATATGAAGAAGAATGTGGCATTAGGATTGGGGGAAGACTCATTAACCACCTGTGATATGTACATGACATAACCTTGCTTGCTGTAAGGGAAGAGGATCTGAAGCACTTACAGATGAAGAACAAAGAATATAGTCTTCAGTATGGATTACACCTCAACATAAAACAAAAATCTTCACAACTAGACCAATAAGCAACATCATGATAAACAGAGAAAAGATTGAAGTTGTCAAGGATTTCTGTTTACTTGGATGCACTATCATTGCCCATGCAAGCACCAGTCAAGAAATCAAACGACCTATTGCATTGGGTGAATCTGCTGCAAAAGACCTGCTTAAAGTATTAAAAAGCCAAGATGTCATTTTGATGACTAAGGTGCACCTGACCCAAGACATATTTTGAATCACCTTACATATATGTGAAACTGGACAATGAATAAGGAAGACCGAGGAAGAATTGATACCTTTAAATTACAGTGTTGATGAAGAATATTGTGTATAACATGGACTGCCAGTAGAAAGAACAAGCCTATCTTGGAAGAAATACAGCCAGAATGCTCCTTAGAAGCAAGGATGCTGAGACTACATCTCACATACTTGGGACGTGTTATCAGGAGGGACAAGTCCCCAGAGAAGGACATCATGCTTGCTAAAGTAGAGGGTCAGTGAAAAAGAGGAAGAACCTCAATTAGATGGATGGATAAAATGGCTGCAACCATGGGTTCAGTCCTAACAACGATTGTGAGGGTGGTGCAGGACCAAGCATGTTTCATTCTGTTGTACATTGGTTTGCTATGAGTAGGAATCGACTTAATGGCACCTAACAACAACAACAATGTATAAATTTTAGTTAAATATATAGATTTAGAACTGAGGAAACATCTAAATATGCTTTAGCTTTTGAGTATTAAAGAAACATTTACCTGATAAGGGGTTTATCCAGGATATGTACAGAACAGGTATAATTGTATGAGAATGAACATATATATTAAAAGAAAGGGCAAAAGATTTAAAGAGGCACTTGCCAGGCAAATTATACAAATGATCAAAAATCTTAGCAAAAAAGTCGCTTTAAAAAAAAAACAAAACAAACCCTCTGCTGTCAAGTCAGTTGTGGCACACAGTGACCCTATAGGACAGAGCAGAACTGCCCCACAGGGTTTTCAAGGCTGTAAATCTTTAGGGAAGGAGACTGCTACATCTTTTTCCAGTAGAGACCCTGGTGGGTTCGAACTGCTGACCTTTTAGTTAGCAGCCAAGTGCTTTTAACCACTGTGCCATCAGGGCTCCTTGAAAAATTGCTTAACATCAGTGAAATAAAAGTTAAAACCAAAATAACATACTACTATATATCTACAAGAATGGTGAAAACAAACAAACAAAGACTCACCAAAGCATCAAATGCTGTAGTTGATGTGGAGGATCCTGAATATTCATACGTTGTTGGTGAGAGTGTTTAACCACCTTGAGAAAAATTCTGGCAGTTAAAGGTTTATTATACTCTTTTACCTTTAAAGTTACAATATTTTCTCTTTTTTACTGTCTTTCAGCATTGTGAATGTGGTATATGTTCACATGTATATTACTGGAATGAATTTGATAGTATATTTTAAGGATTTTCATTTCTATATTGAGATATTGATCTTTGGTTTACTTTTCTTTTTATGTCTTAGCCTAAATTATAAATCTAATATTGACTTCATGAAATGGATTGGTAAGTGTTCCTTCCTTAATTTTATGAAAGTTTATTTATAGGATTGTTAGTATTTGTTTTGTATATATTTAATATAATTCATCAGTGAAGGCATCTGGGCCTAAATTTATCCTTTTGGAAAATTTTTCAGTTAGTAATCTAGTTTCTAATTATTATTTCAGTTTTGATAATTATTTTTTCTTTCAAAGAATTTTTTCATTCCATCTGTATGGAAAACTGTGTTAAAAATGTTCATAATACTCCCTAATTATTTTTATTATTTAAAAGATATATAGTGATGTACTTCTTTCCTTGATAAATATTGCTAGCTTTTGTCTTTTCTTTTATCCTGTATCAGTCCTGCTAAAGTTGTATCTATTTCACTGATCTTTGCAAGTAAGTAATGTTTTGTTTCACTAATTGTTCTCTTGGTTCTCTGCTGTCTATTTCATTGATTTCTGTTCTTTTCTTGGTTATTTCTTTCTATTTATTGTTGGTTTACTTTTCTTTCTTTTTCTAGCTTATTAAGGTAGAAGATGAGGTCATTTATTATAGACTATTCTTTCTAATATTAGAATTTGAAGTTATAGATTTCCCTTTAATCATCCTTTTACCTCTAGCCTACATGTTTTAGTTATGTTTTCACTTTAATACAGTTAAAATATTTTCTAACTTCCCTTTCAATTTATCCTTTAACATATTGAATATTTAGAAGTGTGTTACTGCCTTTCCACATATTTGGGTCTTTCATAATTTTTTTTTTCCTCCTCTGTATTAGTTTCTAATTTTAATCAATTGCATTTGGATAAAATAATATAAATGATATCAATTATTTTAAATTCCTTTAGGTTTGTTTTAAGGCTCAAATAATGATTCATGAGGGATTGAAAGGAATGTGCATACTGTGTGTTGAGTGGAATGTTCTATTTGTATCAATTAATTTCTTTGGTTTATAGTGTTATTCAGGCCTTATAGATTTTACTGTTTTCTTTCTACTTCATTTCTCAATTACTGAGAAAAGAGTTTTAAAAGCTGCAAATATATTTGATAATTT
>NW_004444312.1:228747-230606 GCF_000243295.1 Trichechus manatus latirostris
AATCACATCAATGACAAAATGGTGGACAATCACACAATATTGGGAATCCTGACCTAGCCAAGTAGACACACATTTTTGATGGACACGATTTATCCATAACAGTGATGTGGGTATTGTAATGTATCAGAACTGTGCACAAGTATATTTCCATCCTACATTCCATTCCATTTGTCCTATTGTTGTCACAGAGTACATCTATATGTTATCAAGCATACAATTTCTTGTTATAATTTTTGCCTTTAAAACTTATGAATACCTTATATTTAACCACATAAGTACCACTCCCATTGTCTTTGCTTTTTTGGCCTATGCATCTGAATTGCCATCTGGTTTAATTTTCATTCAGTGTACAGAACTTATTTTGAGTACTACTTCTAGTAACGGATACCTCAAAAATTTTTAAAATATGCAAATATATTTATTTAATCTTCATTTAAAAAAAAATTTTCACTGAATATACAATTCTTGGATGAGACATCTCTTTCTCGCCGCTTTCAGCAGTGTGAATACATCATTTTAATATACTGCTCTCCTTTGTTTCAGTTGAGAATCCTATTTTATTTCTATTTAAGATATATTATTTGTCTTTTGCTGCTTTTCTGATTTTCTCTTAATCTTAGACTTTCACTAGTTTTGAAGGTATATCTAGATGTAGTTTTCTGTATGCTTATACTACTTGTTGTTCATTGAGCTCCTTTGATCTATTAGTTAGTTCTTCACCAAATTTGTGAAATTTTTGGCTTTCATTTCTTCAAATATATTTATGCCTCTTTCTCCCTCTCCTCTACTTCTAGGTCTCCCATTACATGTTACTTTGGAATGTTTGATATTTTCAGTAGATGTCTGAGACTCTGTTTGTTGTACTTTAATCTTTTTTCTCTCTGTTCTTCAAAATTAGTAAGATCAATTGATGTCTTTTTTATGTTTACTGCTTTTTTTTAGCCCTCTCAAATCTGTTGTTGAGCCTACTTAGCAAAATTTTCATTTATGCAAAATTAGAGTTTAGTTATAGAAGTCACACTTGTTTTTTATAGTTCCATTTCTATCTTATTTTTCTCTGTGTATTGTTATTGACATTTTCCTTTAATTCTTTGTACATGCTTATGATAGCTCTTTTGTAGACTTAGTCTAAAAATTCAAACATCTGGACCCACTTGAAATGTTTACTTTGCTCCCTTTCATTTCCTTGAGCATGAATCATACTTTCCTGTTTGTGAGTATGTTTAATAATGTTTGGTTAAAAACTGGGCAGGGACAATAATACGTTGTAGGAAAATTGCTGTTGTTATCTGAGGTAGTGGTAGTTTTTCATTTGTAAACATGTCTTAAGGCATTAAATAGTTTTGCTTATTTCCCAATGTCCAAAAAATAGTAGTTGGATAATTTTTTTCCAGTTGTATATTTGTTTTCTGCACTAAGGGATTACCCCAACTCCTCATGGTATGATTACTGGAAGTAGATCACCTTCATTTTTTTTTGGTTGTTGTTGGAAGTTTTTTAATTACCTTTTCAATCTCTTCTTTTGTTACATGTTTATTTAGTTGTTCTACCTCTGTTTGTGTTAGTTTAGGTAGGTGGTGAGCTTCTAGAAATTTGTCCATTTCCTCTAGATTTTCAAATTTTTTAGAGAACAATTTTTCAGAGAACAATTTTTCATAGTATTCTGTTATGATTCCTTTCATTTCTGTTGGGTCTGTTGTGATATCACCAATCTCATTTCTTATTTGGGTTATTTTCTTCCTCTCCTGTTTTTCTTTTGTCAGTTTGGCCAATTGTTTATCAGTTTTGTTGATCTTCTCAGAGAACCAGCTTTTGGTCTTGTTAACTCTTTTAATTGTTTTTCTATTCTCTATTTCATT
>NW_004444312.1:232776-240986 GCF_000243295.1 Trichechus manatus latirostris
GCCTCTTTACATGATTTGATATTGACTGTTGTCTCCTAGCCATCAATAAGTTATTATATTAATTTATTTTATGTTTGCTTACTGTGTCCTAGCTTCTTGCTTTGTTTTGATATGCCCTAATAGGCTGCTTGTATGAGCTAGTTTGATTATTGGTGCCTTTGAAGCTCTACCATCTTGTCACCTGGTGGTTAGATTTGTTACTAAGTATATAACCCCAGGAGTCCATTTACTTTTCTTGTACAGATTCAGTTCAGGTGTCCAGGTAGTCGGCCACCAAGTGTGTAGTGCAAGCTCTCACCTACATCCTAGACAGGCAAGGGTGATTGGTGTAGGCACAGTTATTTGGCTGCAGTAGGTGGTCACATACTGAACAAAGCGGGAGGTTGATAGCTGCCCCTGAATTTCTGAGAGGAAAGTATGTCTCTGTTCCCTAGAGAGTGTAGGTAGGTGGGTTTTGCAGCTAGACTATGGGCACCCAATGCTGTTGGCTGTAAGGACTGGGGGGCACCACTTATTCTTGGACCCCTGTTACAGGTGGCAAGGTGGCATGGGTGGAGCCACTAGTCCTCAGGCCCCTGATGTGGGAAGGTGAGGGCCTTGCTTAATGTGCAGAGTGGTGTTAAATGTCATGGACCTGCCATATCACAGCTGAAACAGTTGAAGTTAAACTTCAGGTATATACCCTGTTGTACTGTGGTAATGAGGGCCTACGTTTTTGAAAGGGGCCCACACAGGTCTATGCAGGGGTGAAAGACACTCAAAGTCCATGGACCCTTTATGCCTATACCTAGGCAAAGACACTGTGCCTACCATGAGTTCCTGGCTTAGGGGAGCCAGCAGATTATTTTTTCCCCTGTTTGTCAATTTGCTCCCTCTCCAAGGCAAAGAGAATGGCTCAGAGCACGTGACAGGTCCTACTTCCTGTCCAGGGGACCCAGCAATTGCTGAAGCTGGCTGGGACCCAGTGCAGAGCAGGGAGCAAGGACATAAATGGGAGAGAGGTTTTGCCCAAAGGGGGGTGTTTTTTGATCTGCATGGTAGTCCAGATGCAAGTACTTATCTTTTGCTGATTGAGGGCTGCTTTTCACTGGTTCTGGATGTCCAAGTAGACTCTGTGCCGCTGGGTCTCTCCCTATGTGGAAAATGCCTCCTGAGTACCACAGTTTGCCTCACCGCGCATATAAGCCGATCTGGCCTGAAAGGTTCCGGCTCCTGCCCGGTCTGGTCTGCCAACTCCTGGTGCTTCTGAACCATCTCTCCCTCTACCTGTCACTCAGTCAGATTCCTCAACTTTGTCTTTGGTGTTCAGGCCTCCTAGATTGTCATATATAATAGACTTACTTGGTTTTTTGGGTCTTTGTTGTAAAAGGGACCACAGGAAGCATCTAACTACTCTGTCATCTTGACCCCGCCTCCCCATCTTAATTTTTGAAGTTGAGAATTCTAGGTTGATAATTTTCTCAATTCCAAATGTTCTCCCTCAACCTGAAGAACCTCAGTTCTGCTGTGATTTGTACTGATCTCCGAGTGCTTTGAGTAGCAAAGCCACAGTATTATGTAAGTTTTTTTTTTAAACTTGGGAGTATATTATATTACCTTGATAATATAATATTACCTTGATAATATAATATTACCAAGAGAGATCATTTTTTTACATGTTGCTGTAAAAAAGTTAGCATAGTGGAGTCATGAAAATACCTCACAGAGGGAGGGCCCAATTGACAAACAAATGTAGAAAGAAAGAGTTATTTGTGTAAAACTGTGATATTTTAAGTCTATGATGTCTATGTCCTACAGTAAGTTGTTCTTTTTTTAAAAAAGCATTTAAAAAAATGTTTCTCAGGTGACTATAATATCTAGTCAAAAGTTTGGAAGTCTGAACCTACCCAGAGGTGCTTGTGGAGACGTGCCTGGTGATCTGCTTCTGAAAGTTCACAGCCTTCACAACCCTCTGAAGCAGTTCTAGTCGGCACACATGGTGTCACCATGAGTTGAAATCAATTCAACAACAACAAAGATTGATAATAAAAATAACACATGCATTTAATATTGATGATAGTAACTTTTGATACTACTTGCCAAAGCAATTAGGTTAGATGTAGCTCTCTTGATGCTCATTTTCATACTGTAATGCTTTGCTGAGCAGCACAGATATATATTTTTTAAATTCTGAATATAAATGAAATTTACATTTGTTGTAGAAAATATAGAGAACACTCAAAAAGGTAAATGTGAAACTTGTGTGTGTGTATATATATATGTATATATATATGTATATATATATATGTATATATATACACACATACATACATACACCCTCTCCTCACTTATTCATATCGTTAGTTTCCAAAGATCAGGTAGTTATGTGAAAATAGACATTATGCAAAATACTCATGATTTCCTGCCCTGGCCTCCCCTGCTTTCTGGCCTCAGCCCTCCCAGCTGGGGGACTGCAGTCCCTCAGTACCTGTACATGCATGGACTCATCGTTGCTCTACTTGCCAGGCTCTGAACCCGTGCTACAGGTTTCCTGGGATCCCTCAGCTGCCTGATGTCCTAACTCAGGCTCTGCACTGCACTCAGTGTGGGGACCTAGGCTGCACGGACTGGTGGTATGTGGTGGCCTTGGCTAAGGGGACTAATCACCATACGTGTCTGCTGCGTTACTGCAAACGTGTTGACAGGTCAATGTGATAAATACTGTTCAAGGTACTAAATTAAATTAGTAAGTGTTTGTGATATACTTCAATATTCCAATATAAAAACAATAAATTTCCTATGAATATGATTCAGGCTAAAGAAAAGTCTTTATAAATTTATTTGTGGGGGATTTCTCTTTTGTTTCAAATTTAAGATTCATTAGGGTATGTGTGAAAAAAACCTCTTCAGAAAAGAGGTGTCCAAAAAATTGCCTATAACAGTTTTGTTTATATTTTTTTTAGTGTCTTGTTTTTCTATAAGCAAACCTCAGGGGTTGAAGTAGTATAGGTGAATCGGATATCAACCAATTTGGGCAACACATTTCTATAGGATGTTTTATTTTTTTCTCCCCTTGAAAATCATAAATAACAGTATATTGTGTTAATAAATGTGTTTTAACTCAAAATTTGTACTAAGCCCAAAGTTAATGTAAGACAGGTAAATAAGATAAAGACAGAAAAATGTCTTGATATCTTATCTCCTCAAGTAAGGCACATTGATTGACAAGATAAGACTTACACCTCCTTTCTTTTTTGGGGGTTTATGAAGACCTAAGTCAATGTAATTTTTATTATCTGTTGTCTGTTTAAGAAACTTGGATGGAAGGATCAGTTAGAAGATGGTGATTTGTTGATGCAGCGCAGTGATGGAGGAAGGGTGAGTTTTGCTCATAAGCATAAACTACTGCTGCTCATGTGGGATTAATCGTCAATAAAATGATACCTAACTAAACCTGACACTTTAAAGGTTGAAAAAAATGGACAGAAACACAGACGAGCCATATACCAAATTGGTCCATTAACAGTTTTATAACTTTTGTGTCACATCTAACACAAAGGAAATCTGTCAATCACTGGGATGTCTTTTAATGTGGACTACTTTTAGGGACTTGGGGACTAAGAAATCAATGCGATTTCTGTATTTGCCTATATATTCTATATTTGCAATTTTTTTTCTGTTTTAAATATCTGTAGTAAAGAGTGCTTAAATCAGTTGAACTATGCAAATGGATTTGGGAGATGTAAATTATTTGGAATTACTCAAAGACATTATTATTATTAAGTATATAAACTGAATTCCATATACTCTCCCCACAAAATTCAGTGTTGGGTTTTCTTTTACTAAAATTGCCATTTTTATTCAAAATAAAAAGTTACCTGGGATAATTACAATCAGTACTTAAGGTTAGTAGGCTCTCCCCAGATGAATCATTGTAAACAAATATTTGGAGAACATTAATTGGCTCTGCATCAATCCTGAAACAATCTCTGTGTCTGAGGGATTGGGCAGTGGGAGATGGTGCAAAGAGTTAAGCACTTGACTAGGTTGGAGGGAAATGAAATCGCAGACACAATGCTGAAACAGTTTTTAACATGCAATAATCAATGGACAAACAGATGTACTTCTTTTACAAGAATAAAATGATAATCTGGACATACTTTAACTCAGAAATGGCAGGTGATACATAATAATCATACTAAACAACAATCAATATCTTAATCTAAATCCAGGCATGCAACTGCCGATGTCTATAAGAAAAAATATCTGTATACATTTTCCCATACATAGTTCTATCACATTTCTGTGACGTTTTTAATAAAATTACAATTGATATTTTTACTTTAAATTACAAATGATTAATATTTATGATTAAACAAAAGTACCTCAAGAATTGTAACTCACAACAATATAAAAGAATAGAAAACTGTGTTGGTACGATTTTGCCATATCTCCACTTTCATATGCTACTAATAGTTTATCCCTAAATAGAAACTTTTAGCTGAAGATTTCTCATTCCATTAGAAATTGATGAAGTTTCAGAGCACATTGACAGAGATTTAGGAAAATGGATCTTGTGGCTTATACCTCAAAAATATGATGTGGATTTTCAGCAAAAGTATTACTCTCATTCATTTAAAATTGCATAAAAATCAAGAGAGGGATTTAGCACTCCTCCCCCACCACTCCAATTAAATGAATGCTGGATTTTCTGTTTTAAAAGTAAAGATATTACTGTTCATAGAACTTAGATTTGATGAAAATTTTTAATTGTAGATGTACACATTCTAATTTGAAATGTCTTATGGTTGCAAATTTGGTATTCTGAGAGAAGACCAAGAGATAGCTTTGTTTGTTTTAAAGGTTGTCTTTCTGTTACGTGCATTCTACTGTCTCAGGAATGATTAATGTCATATGTCTTCCTTTTATAAAACAGATCTCTTTCTCTCCCTTCACCTGTATATGTGTGCACGTGTGTGTGTGTATGTGTGTGTGAGTGTGTGTGTGTGTGTGTGGTACTTTTAGGGACTTGTATAGAATAGGATTAAGGTAATGCCTGGAAAAAGGAATGATTTTATTTCTTGTCTTCAAAATCCATCTATAGACAGCCCTATGTACCTTATGAACATTAAAGATGACCCTCAAAATGTTCAGATTTAAGGGTTTAGTCAAATTTCAAGTAAGTACTCCATTCTAATTTCTCTATTATTTTTTAACTCGATTTAATATGTTTTCACATACTTATTGAATGCTGCCATGGACAGAGAAAAAGTAGGTTCAAAATATAACTCTCGTACATCACAATTTTAGCAAGAGTGGTGTGGGAGCTGTGACACACACCAAATAGATTTCTGCCTGAAGACATTTGGAGGCTTAAGTAACATTTATATTTTTGCTTTCCCTAATTTATTTTTAAGTTTTATATAGTAAAGTCATGTTCTTTTGTTCTCCCATGATTTTGTTTTAACATTTTCCAAGTCTGAAATTTAAAAAGGTAAAGCAAAAGTTTTGTTAAAATTGAACTAAACTAACTAGGTCACTGTCATGGATTGAAATGTGTCCTCCAAAAATACGTGTCAACTTGCTTAGGCCATGAGTTCCAGTACTGTGTGGTTGTCCTCCATTTTGTGATTGTAATTTTACGTTAAAGAGGATTAGAGTGGGATTGTAACACCCTTACTAAGGTCACATCCCTGATTCTGTGTAAAGAGAGTTTCCCTGCGGTGTAGCCTGCACCACCATTTATCTTCCAAGAGATAAAAGGAAAGGGAAATGGGCAGAAAGTTAGGGACCTCATACTACCAAGAAAGCAGTGCCGGGAGCAGAGCACATCCTTTGGACCTGAGGTTCCTGTGCTGAGATGCTCCCAGACCAAGGGAAGACTGATGCATCATGAGGACCTTCCTCCAGAACTGACAGAGAGAGAACCTTCCCCTGGAGCCGGCACCCTGAATTCAGACTTCTAGCCTACTGGACTGTAAGAGAATAAACTTCTCTTTGTTAAAGCCATCCACCTGTAGTATTTCTGTTACAGTAGCACTAGGTGACTAAGACAGTGACCATAAACTTGGCCCCAGGTATAACCAACACTTTGTTGAGTTTTAAAAGACACACAGAAAACTGTCAGAGAACAGACATACTGACTTCTGTGTGTGAAATATTTCAGTGATAAAGATTTTTTAGAAAGCAGATAAAAACACATCTACATTTGATAAAGTGTTAACATCAGTAAAGAGACTGGAACCATGTTAAACTAGAAAAATTTTAAAAAAGCAATTTACTTACTACTTAATTGAAAATATATACTTGATTGAATTCATAATTATCTTTACCATAGTCAAATTTTTCATATTTCCAATAAAATAACTTTGAGATTGGCATGCATGTCTATGATAAAATAATGTAATAAAAAGAAATCAGACTGGAACTTTTTTTCTAGAACTAGATGTCCATCTTTAGGTTGTGCCTTTTCCCCTAATTCTATAGGCTATAAGTCATTGTTTATTTATCTTATTTGGTTCTCTGCACATAAATTTAAAAAACATTTTTTTTTCTAAATACTAAAATCATTCAAGAAACAACAAGCATAATATTACTCTACATTGTTCTCATTTTACGTGATAGAATATTCATTCAAAATACCTTAAGAAAAATATATATTTTTGGCTCAAATATCATCCTATGACTTGTTTTTCATCTCTTGGCTCTCTATCCTTCTCTGTTCGTCTCATTCTTCCTACTATTTAAACATTAGTGGGGAGGTTGGTTTCTGTCTACCCAAAGGTAGGCAACTATTTGTCATTTTTCTTCAAAATAAAAAGTTACCTGGATAATTATGATCAGTACCTAAGGTAGTAGGCTCTCCCCAGATGAATCATTGTAAGCAAATATTTAGAGAACATTAATTGGCTCTGCGTGAATCCTGAAACAATCTCTGTGTCCAAGGGATTGGGCAATGGGAGGTGGTGCAAAGAGTTAAGCCCTTGACTACTAGCCAAAACATTGGCAGTTTGAACCTACCCACAGGTGCCTTGGAAGACAGGTCTGGCAGTCTGCTTTTTGAAAAGTTACAGTCTTCAATACCCTTTGGAGCAGGTCTTTTTTGCACACGTAGTGTCTTCCCGAGTCTGAATCAACTCAAGAACAACTAACTACAGCAACAACAACTCCCATATTATGAGTATTCTAACAGGTATTGCACAACCAACTAAAGAATGCTGATGGGTAAGGGGGAGAAGCATCCATCTAGATAATAAAAACAATAATAGAACAGTATATTTTTGAATGGTGAAATCTTTAAACTTGCATAATCACAATATCAGATTTTTAAAAATATTTATATGAAGATGTCATAAGCAAATAGAATATCTTTTGACAAATTTAAAATTATATTATTTTTGTCACCTTTGCATATAATGTTCATTTGAATTGATAAGTTAATTTACAAATGTAAAAATGTTTTCTATCTCTATAAAAAATTCAAAAAAAACTGTAAATTAATATTGTTTTCTGAAACAGAGGTAGTAGTTGAAATATTTTTTCATATTCTCACATTTATAGCTATACATTGAAGTTTTAGGAATCAAAACACACAAAACAAATTTTAAATGATTTAAAAGTTGAAAGTCCAGAAGTTGTTTTAGAAGAAGTGTCTAACCATTTTCTCACCAAACAAACCCACAATGTTTTAGGGTTATGTCAATTTTAATCTCTCTAATGATATAATTTTCATTAACTATATGTCTCAGACATTAGAGAGGAAAAAAATTCTTGTCAAATGTTAGGGATAGATTCTACATAATAAATTAAACTTATTTCCATAAATTATAACTCTGAAACAAGTAATATATGAGTAACAAAGTCTAATTTAGGTCTAAAGTCATTATGTATATTCATGTATTTTAATCATTCTAAGTAATGTAAGAGTAATGTCTATCTTATACTGCTATACTAATTGTGGTAAAAGTAAAGAATTGGATTATTAATAACAATGTAAATAACTGCTACTGTTATACCACAGAACTTAAATATCGGATTGTAGATGCATTTTGCCAAACATGCATACCACCAACCTGATGAATTCAGATGCAGAGGAGGAGAACTGACAGAAACACACCAAACTCACCAGGTCCTCACTGAGTATGAGACAGCAGCGTCCTGTGGCTGAGAAAGGCACATGGGATCCAAGTCAGATCCCTTCTCCAAAGTGTGGGTGTGCAGGGCCATCTGAA
>NW_004444312.1:242897-244816 GCF_000243295.1 Trichechus manatus latirostris
TTTTGCTTTTTAACACTTTAAAGAGGTCTTTTGCAGCAGATTTGCTGAATGCAGTACATTGTTTGATTTCTTGACTGCTGCTTCCGTGGGCATTGATTGTGGTTCCAAGTAAAATTAAATCCTTAGCAACTTCAACATTTTCTCCATTTATCATGATGTGTCTTATTGTACCAGTTGTGAAGATTTGTGTTTTCTTTATGTTGAGGTGTAATCCATACGGAAGGCTGTAGTTTTTGATCGTCATCAGTAAATGTTTCAAGTCCTTTTTGCTTTCAGCAAGCAAGGTTGTGTCATCTGCATACTGCAGGTTGTTAATGAGACTTCCTCCAAACCTGATGCTTTATTCTTCTTCATATAGTCCAGCTTCTCAGATTATTTGCTCAGCATAAAGACTGAGTAAGTATGGTGAAAGGATACAACCCTGAGATACACCTTTCCTGATTTTAAACCACTTTTATACACTTCTGTTCGAATGACTGCCTCTTGGTCTATGTACAGATTCCTCATGAGCACAATTAAGTATTATGGAATTCCCATTCTTCACAATGTTATCCATAATTGATTATGATGCATACAGTTGAATATCTTTGCATAGTCAATAAAACACAGGTAAACATCTTTCTGTTATTCTCTCCTTTCAGCCAAGATTCATCTCATATTAGCAATGATATCTCTCATTCCACATCCTTTTCTGAGTCTGGCTTGAATTTCTGGAATTTCCGCATCGATGTACTGCTGCAACTGCATTTAAATGATCTTCAGCAAAATTTTACTTGTGTGTGATATTAATAATACTGCTTGATTATTTTTGCATTCTGTTGGATAATTCTGCATTCAATAATTTAATAAAATTAAAATATGCTCCTCAAAAGAAACACCATTAAGGAAATAAATATGGAAACAAGAGACTGGAAGACATAATATTTTCCACGTACTTACCAGGGCAAAGAAATGATATCCAGATTGCATAAATAATTACTACAAAAGGATAAAAATAATAAATAAAATTATCAAATGACTTGAGTAAACAAACACACACACACAAACACACATACGCATTGCTAAGAAGCATAAAAAAACTGTTCAAAAGGGTAAGGTGCTCTTATAAAACTATAAACCAAGGAATGCCTTGGGCTACCAGAAGATGAGAGACAAGAAAGGATCTTCCCCTTCCTAGAAACTTCGGAGGGAGAATGACTCTGCCAACATATTGATTTATACACCTAGCCTGAAGATCTATGAGACAATAATTGTCTGCTCTTATAAGCCACCCTGCTTGTAGTACTGTTGTTTTGAGAGTTAAGACCTTTAAGATAAACCAAGTAAAAGCTGTATATTTGAGAGAAAAATATCTTGATTTCTTAAATAGGTGAAATTCCAGAGTAAACAAACAAACAAACAAAAAAAGCCCTGGAGTAGAGTCATACATTTTAATCTATAAACAATGAAGTTGAGAAATTATCTAAAAGCCACTTCCAAACTTAAAATAGATAATGTCTAAATTAATTTGTAGAAGCAATCGATCTGGGGTTGATGTAACTGATTCCTGAGACCAGTGCTCCTCTGCTTTAAAGTCTATGGCAGGATAGGAGGTTCATGCAGCAGAAGTCTTGGCAGAATTAAAATATATCTGAGACACTTTCTATTAATTCTTGAAAGTTTCAAAAGTGGGTGCTAATAAAACTTTGTAGAGGACAATTCTTAGTTTTGTTGGATCTTCTTGAGCATTGCCACCCGAGTCATTGTGACAACCAAAAAACATCCCCACCATTTCCAAATGCTTCACCTGGAGATAGAAAATTACCTCTTCTACTCTTCCCTCTTCCCCTTGAGAGCATGATCAATGTGGTAAAGAGAGGCTTAGTCTAGCAATCTGAGAAGATACCTTAGCGAATACTGGAAAACAAAACAAAAGAAAC
>NW_004444312.1:250484-251222 GCF_000243295.1 Trichechus manatus latirostris
AACTATCAGTTTCAATTCAGCCTTGATTTTCTGACCCTGTCTACTATATAGCAATTTCAGAGAAGTAAATAATATGGAGGATTGTGTAAATTGCCCATTAAGAGAACCTAAATTAAATCCTAAATTCATCTCCTTTTGAAACATAAAATAAGCTCATTGATAATATCATGAAAGTTAATTATCATTAAAAGACAACAAAATGCAATCTCAACTTTTTTTTTTAATTAAACATCAATTGAAATAATTCTAAGGAAATTTACTTATTTAATTTATCATTTTATTACTTACATAAAGTTGTCTAGATAGTTATAGGCTTCTGATATTTAACCCACCCAAACTCTGAATTACTTTTTTTGTTGATTTGGGTAGCTTCCTTGAAGAAATTGACACAATTCAGCATGCAGTACAGACAGTCCCTGGGTTGTGAATGTTTGACTCATCTACTAACAGCAATTAGGAACCAACCCTTATAAAGCCTATTATGTTGAAAATCTGAGCTACATACAATGGTTCTTAATAACAAATGGGCACTACTTCGCGGTGTGCATCAAAGCATTATTGTTATTATGGCTGTATTATTATGTTAAAGATGTTTTAGAGTATTTGAAAGTGTTTCTTTAATGTTTTTTTATGCAAGAAAGTACACTATATACTATATACTAACACAAACATTTGACTAACCCATGTTAGATACAAACTGTACCTAACTGTTCTGACTTACGCTCAAATTCAACTTAA
>NW_004444312.1:253367-254887 GCF_000243295.1 Trichechus manatus latirostris
GTCTCCATCTTAAATTTCAGAATCCTATTTCTTCCCAATTAATTCCCTCACTTTGATTTCAGATACCACTTGAGATTGAGAATTGAGTTGTTGTTGTAACTCAGCCACTGTTACAATAAAACTCTTGGTTTGTTTTTCAGTGATATCAGCTCTGTTACTACAAGAAATAAGACTCTTTCAAGGTACAAGTGGAAAATTTGAGGTCATTTATTTGGTGCTTGAGCTTTGACTCTGAAGCCCTGAGCTCATCTTTTTCTTTCACTACTTTGTCTAGTGAAAGTAGGACCAGCCAACCAGCTTCCTTATACTTCTCATTAAGACAAAATTGTAGAAAGGTGTCAAACATGTGATCACCCAGAGCCTCATTTCTCACAAATAGCTGATTTATTGGTGGTGATATTTTGCATATTTCTATTGCTACCTCACACCATGCATTAGCAGTGCCCTCTTTACTACTTGAAGCAGAGTTATCAACGTCTTTAAGACTAACCAGACTTAAGAACCAATTCAGAAAACTCATCCTTACAATTTTCTTTCTCTAGAACCACTTTGGTACCAAATGTCTTAAGCTGGGTTCTCTAGAGAAGCAAAAACAGTAAAGCATATGTATATGTGTGTATACTTACATAGAGAGAGATTTATCTGAAGGATTGTAGAGGCTGGAAACTCCCAAGGCCAGGCATCAGGCATCAGGCTGGAGGCTTCTCTTGACTCACCTAGCTGCAAGGGCTGACGAACCCAAGATTCAAAGGTCAGACAGCAGGCAGCTGGTTTATGGCTGCGAAGGCTGATGAATCCAAGATTGAAAGGTCAGACAGCAGGTTTCTGACCCACATCCTAAGAATTGGAGGTCACATGCTGATGAGTTGAATGCAGGACTCAGAACAGATCAAAAGCCAGAAAGCTTTGCCAGAAAATTCACATATATTGGATGCAGGCCACATCCCCAAGGAAACTCCCCTTCAACTGATTGGCTACTCACAGAAGATCTCATCATGGAGGTGATCACATTGTATCAGATCTCATCATGGAAGTGATTACATCACTATACAACTGCCATACTACAGCATAACTGCCAAAACACTGAGAATCATGGCCCAGTCAAGCTGACACACAACCTTAATGATCACAACATATATATTTACTGTGATGGCCAATATCTAGGTATATCAAAATGGACAAAGTGTATACATACAGTTAATCTCACCAATTTTGTTTTAGTATTATCTTCTCCAAATTCCTCTGAGAACTAAATGGATTTTTTCATCTGTATTCAAAATCTCTATTAGTCCCTTCTTATAATAGCATTTACTCAAGTCTGTAACATCATAACACACACACACACACACACACACACACAATTCTCCTCATGCCCACATCTTCTTAAACTAATACCTTAACTCCAATCAATTGTCCTCTTTCATAGGTGATTATTTTCAGCATTATTGCTGAGTCCAATGATAACTTTTTACTCACTATCTTAATCATCATCTCTGCAGTGATAGACATCTTTTCTTCCT
>NW_004444312.1:258515-259493 GCF_000243295.1 Trichechus manatus latirostris
AGGGCACAGTAATGTTGTTTTCAATATTTCTCCTAGAAATATTTTTTCAAATGTTCCAACTAGTTGACCTCTATCAATTTCATACTTAATCCTTGGAGGTTAAGTCCACTTTGCAGTTTCTCACTGATTTTCAGATAAAGTGCATATTTACCATACACATTATTGTTATTTATCAAAGTACTATGATGTCTTTTCTTCTATATACTAAATCTTTGGTTATATTGTTCTTATTAATGTTGTTGTCTATTAAATATATCTTCTCTTAAGCTAGGTTACATATTTCTTTTTTAAAAAAGCATTTACCAAATTATTACTTTTTTCCTATTTTTCCTGTTTTAATCAACATACTTCCATTACACCAAAAACAAGTTATCTTTGAAGTAACAAGGAAGCCTAAGAATATACCTATTTCAAAGTATTATCAGAATGAAAGCTAATAGTTTAAGATATGACAACCTAATTTTTTAATGCTACTTCAGATACTTGCTCTATCAAAAAAACTGTCATTTTGTGTGTGTGTGTGAGCTTCTGATAGCAACCTCAATTTTGTTTGGAAACATCTCTTTTTATAATAAAAATAAGTATCTAGATACTAAGTAAATTCTAAGAATGAATGATACATTAATGATTGTGTATTTCTTTTGTTTTCACCTTTTTAAGCAGAACTTACTCTTTTCTTCCCCTACTATGGCACTATTGAATCTAAACATGACATTTTTCGTAGGTTTAACTGCTTTAATGCATATATAAAGTCAAGTTCCAATAATACTGAAAAGTAATCATTTATACACAGTCACAAAATCCTGACAGGTACAAAATTACCTCCAATCCACTGCATATTTCTCAATGAAATTGCAGATTCACATACAATTACCGTATTTTACTCAAATAATGCGAGTCTTCTGTGTTTGTTTGCCAACCATGCTCTCCTCCCCCAGAGATATTTTTGTAAGCACCACTAAGCCATTTTTTTCACAT
>NW_004444312.1:260082-264609 GCF_000243295.1 Trichechus manatus latirostris
CGTATCCTTGCCACATGTAAAACAAATTCACCCCATTATATCATAGAAAAAGTCTTAAATCAACTCCAAATCCAAAATCCAAAAATTCCTCTTCATCTGTAAAATCTAGAATACAAGTCATCTAATTCCAAACTACAATGGTGGAACAGGTACAAGTTAGACATTTCCATTACAAATGGGAGAAATAGGAGGGAAAGAAGGAATAACAGGCATCAAGCAAATCAGTAGGCACATTACATTAGCTCTCAAGGCTTGAAAATAATCCTCTGTTCTTTGAGACCATTTAGGCAATAACCTGGCCCTCCAGACTCTGGGGATTGGTCACACTCTCCAGATTCTGGGTGGTGGCCCCTCTCACTGGACTTCAGCTCTGTCTCCAGTCCCGCTGGAATGGCAAATCGGCACTCTCACATTTGGGCGGCTCCATTTTCCTATTCCAACTGAGTGGTGACCCTACCCCCTTGTCCCCAGCAGGTTCAGTTCTTCTGCCCCTAGGGCATGGCAGCCCCACCCCCTTAGCTTTGTGCAGTGGATCTGGTCCCATCCTGGCACTCCTGAAAGGCAGTCCCACTCTTCAGAACTGAGTTGGTGAATATCTGACTCTTTGAAACCTAGGAGGCTATGGCTCCATCCTTTGAAACATCAGAGGCCATTGCTCCACCCTTACAGACCCCAAAGGTTGTGGCCCTACGCTTTGAGACTGAGGTAGCTCTGCTTCCTATGTTCCTTGTCTCTTCATCTTCTGCTTCCTGGTACCTTGGCCTCTCAACCCATTGGGCCTTGCCGCCTGCATCTGCGCTGCTGGGGAAAGTGTTCCAAAGCTTTTAGCTCCACCTATAAGTGCCTGGACCCACCCCACTCCACAGATTAACTTGGACCAGAAGGCACTCAGCTCTTTTCCTCTGTAGGTTGGTAAGCCTAGCTCCACCAATAAGTGCTTGGAGCCACCCTATTCTGCCAGGAAGCCTCTGCCATAGGCACTCAGCTCTCCTCACTCCATGGGTCGGCTCCAGTGCTGCCTCGAGCTGGTCTCCTGGTTCTGCCACTGCAGTTTCTCTGCTACTGCTTCTCACCATGTGCACTGTCTCCTGTGTAACAGCTCTCCTGACTTCCTTATGAGTCATCACCAGAATTGTCTTTGATGTCCAACAGTCTCTTCAAGGCAATATAGGCTTTTACTATCAGGCACTTTAAAACTCTTCAAGTCTCTAGTCATTCACAGTTTCAAAACCACTTCCACATTTAAGGTATCTGTTAGAGCAACATCACCTCTTCTGGTACCAAATTCTTTCTTAGGTATCTAGTGATTCTATAACCCCAAGTAGATGAGTTTAACAAACAGATTTATTCTTTCACAGTTTAGGAGGCTAGAACTACAAATTCAGAGCAATAGCTGCAGGGAAAGGCTTCTCTCTCTGTAGTCTCTGAGGGAAGGTCCTTGTCATCAATCTTCCCCTGGTATAGGAGTTTCTCAGCACAGAGACCCAGGGTTCAAATGACACGCTGCTCCTAGCACTTCTTTCTTGGTGGTAAGAGGTCCCTCTGTCTCTGCTTGTTTTCTGTTTTGTATCTCAAAAGAGATTGACTCAAGATACAACCTAATCTTGTAGATTGAGTCCTGCATCATTAACATAACTGCCTCTAATACTGCCTCATTAACATCATGGAGGTAGGATTTACAACACATAGGATAATCACGTCAGATGACAAAATGGTGGACAATCCCAGAATACTGGGAATCATGTTCTAGCCAAGTTGACATACATTTTGGGGGGACACAATTCAATCCATAAGAGAAGGCTTACAAAAATACCTCCTGGGGAGGAGGGCATGGTTTACAAACAAACACAGAAGGCTCGTGTTATTTGCTTAAAAATGCAGTATAATGAACCAGAGTAATCCCTAGTACATTTTGCCTAGTTTCCCAAATGGTAACACTTTGAAAATTTAGAATGTTATCACAACCAGAATATTGTTATAATCCACCATTCTCATTTATATTTTCTATTTTAATTGTATTTATTTATGTGTGTGTGTGTCAGAGACAGAGAGTGAAGGGAGGATTGTGTGTATGTGTGAGTGTTCAGTTTTGTTCTGTATAGTTCTATCACCTATGTAGGTTTATGAATCCACCATGGTCAAGATACTGAACAGTTTAAACATCACAAAGATACCTCGTGTCATCCTTTTATGATCATATTCACCTCTTTTCACCCTCCCACACACACACAAATAACCATCTCTAACCTCCGTCTACCACTACTCTTATTTAATTAATCTCT
Source organism: Trichechus manatus latirostris (assembly GCF_000243295.1). Taxonomy (NCBI): domain Eukaryota; kingdom Metazoa; phylum Chordata; class Mammalia; order Sirenia; family Trichechidae; genus Trichechus; species Trichechus manatus. The sequence goes on from NW_004444312.1 coordinate 262,365, forward strand.
ATTTCTAAAAATTCATCATTGGAAACATTTTATAAATGGAATCATACAGAAGGTCATATTTTAAGATTGACTTTTTTTAACTCAATGTAATTCCATAGAAATTTGCCCAAGCTTTTTGCATATATCAATCATTTTGTTGCTTTTCATTGCTGAGTTGCATTCTATGGTAGAATTCACCATAGTTTGTTTAACCATTCTCCTGGACTTACTGAAGTTTTCAGCTATAAACAAATGCTACGAACATTTGTTTACTGGTATTTGTATAAATGTAAGTTCTCAATGCTCTGAGATAATGTTCTGAGAATGTGATTTCTGTGTCACATGCTAGTTGCATGTTTAGTTTTGTTTTGTGTGGGTGTGTATGAAGTGGGACTCACGTTTCCTTGAAGCTAGAATTTCATCTATTTGAATTTTGTTCGGTAACCATTTAGCTCTTTGCATTGAATGTCTCTGATATGAAAATGCACTTGTAGGGTGTATGACCTTTATTTGGCTAGGCAAAATGCCATTTGATGATATGTGAGAATGATCAGAGCTATGATCAGAATGATCAGAGAATGACCAGGAGTTTACTATAGGATTGACAAAATGCATGAGTTATTGAATATTATGGGTGAGGGATGGGCAGGGGTGATAGGTTAGTTGAAGTATGGTATCATTAACAACCCTAGGTAAGGCAGAAGGCTGCTGTGGATAAAATAATCATCTTAACCAACTCATGAAAATTACTCAGCACATAAAAAAGTGAATAAGTAAATATTGCCCCTGAAGTGGTTTTATAAGAAACTGACAACTAGTTTAGGTGCACCTGACCCAAGCCATAGTCTTTTCAATTGCCTCATACACATGTAAAAGCTGGACAGTGAAAAGGTAAAAGAGAAGAATTGATTCATTTTAATTTGGTGTTGGCAAAGAATAATGGATATACCATGGACTTCCAGAACAGCGAACAAATCAGTTTTAGGAGAAATACAACCAGAATGTTCCTTAGAAGCAGGGATGGGAGACTTTGCCTTGCTTACTTTGGACATGTCAGCAAGAAAGACCAATCACTAAGAAGGATATCATTTCTTGATGAAATAGAGGATCCGCAAAAACTAGAGAAACTCTCAGTGAGATGGATTGACACAGTAGCCACCACAATGGACTGAAACATAACAAAGATCATGAAGATGGCACAGGACCAGGCAACATTTCAGTCGCCATGAGTGTGAGCTGACTCTTCCGGCAACTAACAACAACATCTCTCCCAATCTTCATCTGTATTCTTTTCCTAAAAATAAACACTCAAGGGGTGCAAACAGGGGACAATTAAAAATTTTGTCTTGGGGTACTCTATCTTTAATAATTGGTAAAGGTGCTATGACAACTCACTTATATTTGTGTTTTCCTTTATTATAAGTATTTTTGCTAAGAATAATTCCTGACATGATAAACAGTATTTTCAACTGCTTTGTTTTGTACTTAAAACTTTATAAGGTGGAGTAGTGGGAGTGTTGACAACATTTGTTTAACAACTGTATCTTGTGTATACCCTGTTTATTGTCAAAAAATGCATTCTTCTTAAAGGAGAATCCCTTGAGAACAAAACAAAGAGAGCAGAGGATGGTTAATAAATACTGAATGCTCAAGCATTCTCTTTTCAAGTATTTAAACATAATACTTTTTAAGCTATTTTTAATACTCTTGCAAGAATAGGTCATCAGCCCTAAAGAAAAACAAGAACTAAAGCAGCATAGGTCAGTGTTACAGATTGAATCATGTCCCCCAAAAATGCATGTTGTAAATCCTAATCCCTAAACTGTGGCTATAATTACATTTGGGGATGGATTTTCTTTGTTATGTTAATATGATAGTACTAGTGTAAGGGGTGTCTTAAATCAATCTCTTCTGAGATATAAAAGAGGTTAAACAAGAAAGTGAGAAAGCAGAGATGGGAAAAAAGAGAGGCCAAGCCACATGAAGATCACCCAGGAGCAGAAACTCAAAAGAGACAAGGACCTTTCTCCAGAGACAACGGAGAAAGTAAGTCTTCCCCTAGAGCTGGCACTCTGAATTCAGACTTCCAGACTCCTAAACTGGTAGAAAATAAATTTCGTTTGTAAAAGCCACCCGTTTGTGGTCTTTCTGTTACAGAAGCACTAGATAACCAAGACAGTCTGTGACACATCATTTTTTAAGTGTATTTGTTTTTTTTTTTGTGTGTGTGTGTGTGTGTGTGTGTGTGTTTGCACAAATTTTCAGG
>NW_004444312.1:264709-271455 GCF_000243295.1 Trichechus manatus latirostris
TGTTTGCACAAATTTTCAGGAGTCTTCAAAGAATATCAGGCAGGACATTTTTTTTTAGATAGTATCTTTCTGATTTAGTGTTCCTTTTTGAATAACGTGTGTGTGTATGTACATATATATGTAAATTAATGTGTGTGTGTGTGTGTGTGTGTTTGCACAAATTTTCAGGAGTCTTCAAAGAATATCAGGCAGGACATTTTTTTTTAGATAGTATCTTTCTGATTTAGTGTTCCTTTTTGAATAAAATATCTAAACATGTTTATACAAACATGAATTATTTATTACAATTAAATTGATTTATTACTGCTTTAATAAAACAATATTTACCTCCTATTTGCACTGTAAATAAATAATAAATAAAATTATATATACCAGATCAGAGAACAATTATCTTAAAACAATATACATATAAAACAATATGTACGTATTTTTCATCAAGTATTGGAATAGTTTGATCGTGATGTCCATTGAAATTAATGAAATTTTATCTTATTCACTTATACATCATTTATCTAATTATTACAAATGAAAGAGAAAAGTTTGATTAATAGAGACACATCCATTACCTTACATAATCAATATAAGTAGACTAAAATGTTCTGTTTTTACTTATCTACACATACTCCTCACTTATCAACATGGTTAGGTTCCAAAGAACAGGTTGCGAGGCAAAAATTGGCATGCAGAAACAGAGGATAACCACATCATAGAATAAAATGAAGGATGACTACTATTACATAACTGCCAAATTACATCATTATATAATTTCCAAACAACTGAGGATCATGGCCCAGCCAAGTTGATGCATAACATTAAGCATCACAGCCAGCGATAACTCTCACCTCACACCTCGGCATTTGTTACTGCCAGATGTACTTCATTAATACACAAAATAGTCTGATAGTATATTTTTTACTATTGTTGTAAATGTGAAATGTAAGATAACAAGATAGTCATTAAGTGAGGAATAGGTGTATATACTTTGCATAATTATTTTATGATTATTTACATTTCTCTATTTTTTGGCAGCCAAGGTACTATAAATACAAATGTTTAATGTTTGCATGGGAGTAAACATGAATTCATGAAATCAAACAATGAATGACATATGAATTTCTACTCAACATCCTCTCAAAACTAATATCTAAGTATCAGTATGTACAGTATTTTATACCATAAATTAGTTCTATACAATTCAGTTAAAAATGGGAAAAACACTAGAAAATATAAATAAGAAAAAGGTAAAATGGGAATAAAGGAAGAGAGAGGTAGTAAAATGAATCAAATTATTTGGACAAAATACATGTAAAAAAACAAAAAATCATCTATTTACAAGAAAAAGATGTGTTTTCTTAAAAATAATAGAACTGTATATTTGAAATAAAATTTTATTTTTAAATATTGACATTATATATTTTTAATGCAACTTACTTTTGTATAGTATTTGTATTTTTTACTTCACTTTCAAACTCAAAACTCTATCTTTGAAGCTTCATGACATTTTTAATTGTGCAATTACCTTTCAGTTAAACTTTAGACACTATTCTTTAAAAGTTTATTTTATTTTGTTGTTGTTACTGTTCAGAATGTACACAGCAAAACATACAATTCAACAATTTCTACATGTACAATTCAGTGACATTGATTACATTCTTCTAGTTGTGCAACCATTCTCATCTTCATTTTCCAAATTGTTTCTCCCCCATTAACATAAAATCACCATCCCCTAATTTTCCTGTCTGTTCTTTTGAGTTGCTATTGTCAGTTTGATCTCATATAGATAGTTCTTAAAAAAGCACAATGCTCAAGGCAGACATTCTTTACTACTTAACTATATTGGTTTCTAACAGTTTCAGATTTGAAACTTACATTCACCTAATAGGAAAACACATACATATAACATAACATGATAAGACACAAAAATGCTACCTTAGCAATTGTACATGACTGTTTGAAAAATACTAAGATGGGTATGTCTAATTTTTTTTTTTATTTTAGATATTTGAATGAATTTTAAAAGTTTTATATATTACATACTTTATCCAAAATAATTTGGTACCTAGTCAATATACTTACTAAGAAATATAAAAGGATGATGCCACTTCAAATTTTTCATATGCTGTGAATCATTCATATTATTTTTTTGGTTCTTTTCCACTCTACATATATTAACTTGAACCTTTATTCCAATAAAACAAGACTGTCATTTTAATATTTTCTTGTTCTAGTAGTAATGTAATTATTCTTTTGAAAAATTTTATGCTTCAATACTATATCAAAATATCAGAGGAAATACAAAGGTGAATTGCACTATGCTGAAACAGCATGCTAAAAAAAAAATATCTATTTTAAACAATGCTAACTGTAATGTCATGGGTCTACAGTAAAAACTGAATAAATTAGTGAAATTAAAGTAAACCAGAAGCAGATAGCTTAGAAAAATAAAAGACCTTTTGATAAGATCATTCTGAATTGTAGTCACTGGTAATAAAGGAAAGAATGTTCAGTGAATGTGATCAAACATCATTGTAGATTCTCTGAATTAGAAGCTATATTTTATTTCTCTCATTGCTTTGGTTAAAGTATCTTTTAAAAACAAAACAAACAAAAAAAAAACCTTAAGCATTATTTTAGCAATCTAAATGACAGTTAGACATGCATAAAGATAATAGTTTGTCAAAAATATTTCTGACAGGAAGAGACAGACTGAAGTGCCAATAAACTGAACCAAATTATTAAATATCTTACTCAAATTGTGCTTAATTGAAATGTATTCATAAAGTGAACAAGTTAAGTGCATCATTAAAATAAATTACCTGAAAAATATGTTTTAATTAATTGGTTCTTCAAAAGTTTTATTTATTTTATTTATTTACTTTTTATCAATGTTTCTGGATGAAACTTGGATAAGGTTGTAACTATTATTATAAGGATATCTCAAAATTTTTCTCATTCATTCTAACAGAATCTGTAATATGTTAAGAAAAAATTAATGCAGAAAGTTTGAAAATTTATTTAGAAAGTAAGTTTCCCCAAATATTTAGATTTAAGGACAATGTTTCTAGAGATTGCTTGCCAAAACGTTTTTAAAATCAATTAGCATGCACCTAGACTTTTACATGTAGGAGCCCTGGTGGCACAGTGGTTAAGCATTTGGTTGCTAACCAAAAGGCTGGCAGTTCGAGCCCACCAGCTACTCCTTGGAAACCCTATCAGGCAGTTCTACTCTGTCCTGTAAGATCCTTATGAATCGGAATGAACTCAACAGCAACGGGTGCTAGAGCATTTTACATGATTTATTTTGTAAGTTTCTCACAATGGTAATATGTCATAAAGATTAACTCCAAATTACAGATAAGAAATATAAGTAAGGCTGGATTGATTATGTATATAAGTTGATCTGAATTAGAAAAAAAGAAAGTGCTAAGCCATTACTTTTAACAAGATCTTACTATTGTAAAATATTTTGTAATAATATAACTAGTTGGTGAACTCTAGTAAACACTATGTAGTTGAAAACAACCCCTATTTAGTTCCTACATATATTTGAAGTCCAAGCTGCACTGAAGGCATTGGCTAAAAACAAGACTCCAAGAATTGACAGAATATCAATTAAGATGTTCCAACAAACACGTGCAATGCTGGAAGGGTTCACTTCCTATGCTAGGAGATTTGGAAGAAAACTACCTGGCCAATCGACCAGAAGAAATCCGCATTTGTGCCTATTTCAAAGAAAAGTGATCCAATAGAATGTGGAATATCACACTCAAATAAATTTTTGATGAAGATAATTCAAAAATGGTTGCAGCACTATGTTCACGGAGAACTGCCAAAAATTCGAGCCAGATTCAGAAAAAGACGTAGGAGAAGAGATATCATTGCTGATGTCAGATAGATCTTGGCTGAAAGCAGAGAATACCAGACAGATGTTCACCTGTATTTTATTGACCACACAAAGTTATTCGACTCTATGGATCACAACAAATTATGGATAACATTGCGAAGAATGGGAATTCTAGAACACTTAATTGTGCTCATGTGGAACCTGTACGTAGACCAATAGGCAGTTGTTCGAACATAACAAGGGGATATTGGGTGGTTTAAAATCAGCAAAGGTATGTGTCAGGGTTGCATCCTTTCACCATAATTATTCAATCTGTACGCTAACAAAAAAATCGAGAAACTGGGCTATATGAAGAGAACGTGTCATCAGGATTGGAGGAAGACTCATTAAAAACCTGCAATATGCAGATGACACAACCTTGCTTACTGAAAGGGAAGAGGACTTGAAGCACTTACTGATGAAGATTAAAGACAACTGTCTACAGTATGGCTAATTTCTCAACATAAAGAAAACAAAAATTCTCACAACTGGACCAATAAACAACATTATGATGAACAGAGAAAATATTCAAGTCGTCAAGAAGTTAATATTATTTAGATCCATAAACAATACCCATGGAAGCAGCAGTCAAGAAATCAAAGGACACATTTCACTGGGCAAATCTGCTGCAAAAGACCTTTTTGAAATGTTACAAAGAAAAGAAGACACTCTGAGGACTAAGGTGCTCCTGACTCAAGCCATGGTGTTTTCAATCACCTCATATGCATACGAAAGCTGGACAATGAAAAAGGAAGACCTAACAAGTACTGATGAATTTAAATTACGGTGTTGGCAATAAATATTGAATATACCATGGACTGCCGGAAGAACGAGCAAATCTGTTTTGAAAGAAACGCAGGCAGAATGCTCCTTAGAAGCGAGGGTGGCAAGACCATGATTCAGGTACTTTGGACATGTTGTCAGTAGTGACCAGTTCTCTGAAAAGGATATCACGGTTGGTAAAAAAGAGGATCAGTGAAAAAGAGGAAGATCTGTAAGGAGATGGACTGGCACAGAGACTGCAACAACATGCTCAAATACAGCAGTGATTGTGAGGATGGTGCCAGATCAGGAAGAGTTTCATTCTCTCGTACGTAAGGTAGCTATGAGTCAGAACTGATATGACAGCCACTAAGAACAACAACAACATTATAGATATTTAATAGACTGTCCCATTAGTTCTTTATTTGAAAAGTGTAAACTGATAAGAGGTAAGAACAAACCAAAATTTAAAAAATAAATAAATAAATAACTTTATTCTTCAAAACTCACTGGAGCTGCAATATATCTTACTTTAAACTAATCAAATGTGTCTGGATACCAAACAAAAACACAAACAAACCTGTTGTTGTCAATTGACTCCTAGTGTTCCTATAGGACAGAGTAAAACTGCCCTGTGGGATTTCCATAGAGTGGCTGGTGGATTCAAACTGCAGACCTTTTGGTTAGCAGTCGAACACTTAACCACTGTGCCACCAGGGCCCCTGTGTCTGGGTTGTGGTCTAACTTTAATTTCATGTCTATGTTATATTTAGATTACAAAACGATCTGCCTCATTCAGAAAACAGGACTCATTTAGACTGCTGCAAAAGGTCTAAATAGCAGAGAAACTTGACCATTATCATTAAAAGTAAAATAAGACATAAGTTTATTTAAAATCTTTTTCATCAAACTTTTATTTTTAAATAATAAACAAACATTAGAAGAATAGAAATGTTTAATGATGTTGGAATATTTAAATACTATGATAACAGTATAAAATGGAATACTATGCATTTTTTCAAGTTAAGTTTTAAAAATAATGACCGGGAAAATATTCCTTATTATCAAAATTTTGAGCTTTTATACATAAATAGCAAACAAAGCACTTAACAATCAATATATTTTCCCTTAAACAAAATTTTATTGAGTATTTGCAAGGTGGTAAACTGTGTATTATGATAAAAATGTTATAAATTCCACATATTACATGAGTGTGATAAGTGCTATACAGTAAATTTGATGAAAACACTACTAGAGGAATAAAGTTAGCAAATACTACTGTGACAATAAAAAAGAATTCCAAAGAAGAATCCATTTGGTTAGAATGCTGGTAATGTTAGTGGGTAATGAATGGGACAATAATACTTCAAGAAGAGACACCCCAATTAGAGTTTGAAATGATTGGTCCAGTTGTGAGGATTTTTGTTTTCTTTATGTTGAAGTGTAATCCATACTGAAGGCTGTGGTCTTTGATCTTCCTCAGTAAGTGCTTCAAGTCCTCTTCACTTTCAGCATGCAATGTTGTGTCATCTGCATATCGCAGCTGACTAAATCAGTTCATTTAAGCAGATGTTAAATAGAGCAGACATTCTGATACTATTCCCAATCCCATACTGGCCAGGGAAGTATGTTGAGGAGGTCTGCACTACAATTACATGTGTTTGTACCTTCTGGTGGGAGAATCCCATGCCGAGATGTTGCATGTGTGTTGCAATGCTATTCCTGCCAGACTATGTCCAGTTGGAGTACTGAATATAATATAAACAGATGCTGAGAACTAATGGATTTTGTGTAAATACAAATTTCAAATACATATACTGCATTTAAGAAATAACTTAAAAATAAAGTATTAAAAATAAGTGAAAATAAAAAGCTGAGAATTGATCCATCAGGTCAATGGAAATGTAAATAAATTAATGTTTCAATGTTATATTCTCAAAGATAATTTAAGGATTAATTGATATAATGCATGTAAAGCTCATGGAACAACACTGAGCACACTGTAAGTGCACCTAATGGAGTAGAATAACTACCTACTATGGGCAAGGAGAAGCCTTGGTGGCACAGTGGTTAAGAGCTCAGCTGCTAAACAAAAAGGTCA
>NW_004444312.1:272428-280033 GCF_000243295.1 Trichechus manatus latirostris
TATACATATAATTTCCAACCAGTAATCAGTTCCCTTTGAGTTTATTCTGACTCATTGTGACCCATGTGTGTCTGAGTAGAACTATTTTCCACAGGGTGTTCAATGTCTGATTTATCAGAAGTAGATCGCCAGGCCTTTCTTCCCAGATGTCTGTGGTTGGACTCAAACCTCCAATTTTTCAGTTAGTAGCCAAGTACATTAACAGTTTTCACCACCCAGGGTGTCTCTCTCTCTCTCTCTCTATATATATATGAAATACACATATATTTCACTTTATGATAAGTTTAATGTCTTTTTAAAGCTATTATTTCTTTTATCTCTTCTAAAAGATTTTATTTTTCATTGTTTATACATCTTAAATAATGCCCTAGTTTATATTTTTATATAAAATAATTTAAAGCATTTTGAAAAATTCAAAAGGAAATTCTGATTAGATTGCCTTAAAATATGGGATATTTTCAGGAAAACTAGTATCTTTATGGAATCTCTTGGTGGTGCAAACAGTTAAGGGCTAGGCTACTAACTCAAAGGGATTTTGTGTCCAGCCAGATGTACTGCAGAAGAAAGGACTGGAGATCTACTTCCAAAATATTAACTGTTGTAAACCTTGGTGAGCACTGTTCTCAGACACACATGGGATCACCATAAGTTGAAAAAGACTCAATGGCAAATGGTTTTAATATCTTTATACTATTTAATCTCCCATGTCATATGCATTGCAATTCTCCCTAAATATTGTAGTTAACGTTAATTTTTAAGCAGTAAAAATTTAGTTTATTTTCCTATGTTCTGCTGAAAACTTATATATTCCTATCTACAGCATAGTTTAAATATATTGATGTTTTCCCAGCATATTTTTTGATTTTTTGAACATATTAACAAATATTATTTAGATTATCATGTATGTTTTTCAATTTGTTATAGTACTGAAATTTTAAGTATATAAATATTACATTATCCAAAAAATTCTATAAATTCAATAATATCATTTAAAGAGAAAGATAATTTTGTCCCCTTGCCTGTGGTTATATATTTTTAGGGTATTAGTTACCACATTTAAATATATGTTAAATAATAGTTGTAATAGCAAAACTTTTATTTTTTGTAGCATGAAAAATAAAACTAATCACTCTTTCATATTTAATCACAAGTGAATATGAATTTATTCTTATACTTTTGTTGCTATGTCAGTGAGCACAGGCACAATTTTACTAAATAATCGTTTCATCTCTATCTTCTAAAGTGTTTATAGAGTCTGCTTACTAAATAAGGTAATTGTCAGGATTTAAAAAAATGTAATTAGATGAGATGTTCTCCTTTTGGTGGGGTATTGTTTTAGACAAATATTGCCTTAATAGTTCTACTTTCTGCAATACATCATAGCTTCTTTTGTTGCAGAAAATGTGAGAAATTGTGGAAAAGTCCTATGGCCACGTGAAAGAATGCTAATTTATAATGCAAGATGCACAATTTTGAATATATGATGCTTATACTTGATGGCAACGGATTCTAGGTTTTATATTTATAGGTTTTATATTATATTTTATATTTATTTATGTGCTGTCCAAGAGTGAGGGAGGTGTAATTAACTTTTTGATATGTAATCTTACATTTCTTATATTTTTATCATGAGGGCAGTGATAGTTCAGTGTAAAAATTCTCACCTTACATGCGAATGTCCCAGGGTTCAATACCCGGCCCATGCACCTCAGGCGTAGTCATAACTCTTCAGTAATTGAAGGCTTATATGTTGCTGTGATGCTGAACAGGTTTCAGCAGAGCTTTAAGTTTAAGACAGACTAGGAAGAAAGCCCTGGCAATCTACATCTGAAAATCACAACAGTCCAATCTCATTGTTCATGGGGTCTCCATCAGTTGGGGGCCAACTCTGTAACATCTAACAATGATGTATTTTTATCAGGGTTTATATATACAATGAAACCTGTGAGAACCAGAACTCGATGGGACTGTCTTGTTTCTCTGGGTCTCGCAAGTTTTCCACCTTTGACAGGGTGCAGTCATCACTTTTCAATCACTCTCTATTTAGTAGAAAATATTTGAGTCTGAGTTTTCCTCCTCTGACAGGTTTCTGCCTCACACTGGGGCCGGCCTTTGCAGGTATGTATGTGTGTATATATATATCACCCTGGAGTCTCTGGGTGGTGCAAATGTCAAAGTGATAGACTACTAGTTGAAAGGTTGGTGGTTAAAACCCATCCAGAAGTGCCTTGGAAGACAAGCCTGGTGCTCTGCTTCCAATAAGTCACAGCTTTTAAGACCGTATTGGGCACAGTCCTACTCTGACACATGTGGGGTCGCCAGGAGTCCAAACAACTTGATAGCATCTAACAACAAAAACGAGACGAACATAAAAATATGTAGTTGTGAGGTGGCATTGAGTCAATTTCAACCCATAGTGACCCCACGTGACAGAGTAGGAAAGCCCCATAGTATTTTCCAGGCTGTAATCTCTACCAGAACAAGTTACCAGGTCTTTCCGTGCACAGCCGCTGGGTAGGTTCAAACAGCCAACCTTCCGGTCAGTAGCGGAGAATTTAACCTTTGTGCCACCAAGGCTTCACATACAAAGATTATTTAGATTATTATATATATTCTTTTCTTTTGTATTACTACACTGCACAATACTTTTCCGGAAATAATAAAAATACACTGCTAATTTAACAACTTACATAATCCAATTTTTCTCATATGGAAAATCATGCAATATTAATAAAATCTTCATACTCTTATTGTGAAAATGTATAGACATAATCCATATGTATTATTCAAAGTAGTATCCTATAAATATAATTTCTAAATCAACGCTAGCTATTTTAAGTTAAAATATTGGAGTTTATGTTTTCTAGATTTGTATTTTAGATACATTAGTATAAAAATCATCCCCAGATTCTACTAATCCTAATTCCCAAAGTAAGTAGAACAAAAAGTTACAACCATCCCGGGTATAATTTCTTTCCCTACCAGCATGCAAATATCATAAAGGAATAATGTTATGGGTTAAAATGTTTCCCCCAAAAGGAAGTTGGAGTCTTAATTCCCAATCATTGTGAAAGTGACTTTATTTGGATATATGGTTTTTGCATATGTAATTAAGTTAGGATGAGATCATGCTGAATTACAAAGGCCCTAATTCAATATGGGAGCCTGGTGGCACAGTGGTTCAGAGTTCGGCTGCTTACCAAGAAGTCAGTAGCTCGAATCCACCAGCCACTCCTTGGAAACCCTATGGGGCAGTTCTACTCTGTCCTATAGGGTTGCTGTGAGTTGGAATAGACTCAACAGCAATGGGATTTTTTGTTTGTTTGTTTGTTTTAAATTCAACATGTGGAAACAAAACAAAAATTTCACAATTGGACTGATAAACAACATAATGATAAGTGGAAAAAAATCGAAATTGTCAATGATTCAATTCTCCTTTTATCAATAATCAATGTCCATGGAAGCAGCAGTAAAGAAATCAAATGACATCTTGCATTGGGCAAATCTGCTACAAACGATGTCTTCAAAGCAAAGATGTCACTTTGTTAACTAACATGTGCCTGACCCAAGCTATGGCCTTTTAAATCACCTCATACACATGTGAAAGCTGAACTGTGAAAAAGATAGACAGAAGAAGAATTGATGTATTTGAATTCTGGTGTGGGAAAGAATATTGAATATACCAAGAACTTCTAGAAGAACAAACAAATCAGTCTTAGAGGAAAAACAACCAGAAATTCCTTAGAAGTAATTCTCTAATTTTATCTTGCTTACTTTGGACATGTCACCAGGCAAGACCAATTGCTAGAAAAGAACACCTTGTTGGGTAAAGTACAGGGCCAGAGAAAATGAGGGAAATACTCAATGAGATGGATTAGGAGTCCCGGGGTGGCGCAAACAGTTAACCACTGGGCTACTAACTGGTAGATTAGCAGTTCAAACTCACCCAGAGGTGCCTTGGAAGAAAGCCCTGGCAATCTGCTTCCAAAAGGTCACAACTATGAAAATCATACGGAGCACAGTTGAACTTGGAATCAACTTGACAGCAACTAGTATAGTAGTATAAGCAATTCACACAATACTCGGTGAGATGGATTGACATAACAGTTATAAAAATGGACTCAAAAATACCAAAGATCATGACCAAGCAATGTTGTGTTCATAAGGTCGCCACGAGTCAGAGCTGACCTAAAGGCAACCAACAACAAATTACAATCCCATATGACTGGTATCTTTATAAAAGGGAAGATGAGACAGACTCACACACTCAGGGAGTATGGCCATACGAAGACTAAGGCAGAGATTTGAATTATTCTGCCAAAAGCTGTAGAACACTTACCAGAAGTGGGAAGAGGCAAGGAAAGATTCTCCACTAGAAGCTTAGGAAGGAACATGGCCCTCCTAACGCTTTGATTTTTAATTTCTAGCCTCCAGAACTATGAAAAAAAACAAATGTATGTTGTTTTAAGCCCCTCTATTTATGGTAATTTGTTATGGAAGTCCTGAGAAATTAATACAGATGGCATATATGCCATTAATAGATGTCTGTATAATATGATATGATACGACATGTGGAGCATTACGAAGTTTCAATATATTTAACAGTTTAACACTTTCTTTCTCCAGCTACCTCAAAACCAAAAAACCAAACCCCTTGCCGTCTAGTTGATTCCAACTCGTACTGACCCTATAGGACGGAATAGAACTGTCATATAGGGTTTCCAAGGAGCTGCTGATGCATTCGAATTGCTGAACTTTTTGGTTAGCAGCTAAGCTCTTAACCACTGTGCCCCTAAGACTCCTCTTCATATCCACTGTCCTGCAAAGCACAATAATTATTACTATTCATGTATCTTGCTATGTGAATAGGACCTTCTTTCCAAAAATGCCAAATATCATAAAATAATGGCTGATATCTAGTGGATGCACCATAACTTAATAATTTCTATTTTCTATTTACATCATAATGGAACTATATTTTTTAACAATCATATCTGATAACCCATCTGACTTTATGTACACTTACTCTACCAACTCCTGTTACTCAATGGCTTTCCTTTCCAAGTTCTCAAGGACATCACTTCATCAGTTTTCCTCTTCTCTTTATGCATCATCAATTTTCCCTCTGTCTTAAGTCATTACCATCTGTCTAAAAACGTGCCACAATATCTCCCATTTTAAAAACAAACAGAAAATTTGCCTGAAGCAACAGAAGATGAAAGAGAGTCAGGAACAGGAGGAGGAAATGGAATGTGTGGCTAATTGCCTCCATACACAACTGCCCTTTTGCCATGAGACTAGAGAAACTGGATGGTGCCCAGCTAATACTACCGAACAATTTAAATATTCTATAGAATAATGTTGATCAAAATGGGGACATTGCAAAATATAAATTTTAAATTATCTTGAAATCCAGACATTCTGGAGCCATGGAAGCTAGATGAACCACTGAAACTGTTCCCTTGAAATAATCTTTAAACCTTAAACCAAAAATATTCCCCAATGCGTTCTTAAAACCAAACAATAGTTTAGCTTAACTAGTTAAAAATATCTGCCCTGAGCATTGTGCTCTTTTAAGATCTATCTATATAGGATCAAACTGACAACAGCAACTAGAAAGTTCAGATAGGAAACTCATAAACAAAATCAGCTTATGTTAATGGAAAAGAACACTCAGAACAGGAGATAAGAATGGTTACACAGCTCAAAGAATGTAATCAATGTCACTGAATTGTTTATAATTATCGAATTGGTGTATGTTCTGCTGTGTATATTCTCAACAATAACAACAAAACTAAAATAAATAAATAAACAAACAGAACAAAACAAAATATAGTTAAAAAAACTATGGACAATGAAAAAGGAAGAGCAAAGAAGAACTGATGACTTTGAGTTATGGTGTTGGCAAAGAATACTGAATATACAATGGACTGCCAGAAGAACAAACAAATCTGTCTTGGGAAAAGTACAGCCACAGTGCTCCTTAGAAGTGAGAAAGGTGAGACTTCATCTCACGTACTTTGGACGTGTTGTCAGGAGGGACATTCAAAAGCAGTTATAACAGTATGTCTACAGGGAACAACCAGAAATTCAAGCCAGATTCAGAAGTGAACGTGGAACAAGAGATATCATTGCTGATGTCAGATGGCTCCTGGCTGAAAGCAGAGAATACCAGAAAGATATTTACCTGTGTTTTACTGACTATGCAAAGGCATTCAACTGTGTGGATCATAACAAAATATGAATAACATTAGGAAGAATAGGAATTCCAGAACACTTAATTGTGTTCATGAAAAATCTGTACTTAGACCAAGAGGCAGTTGTTCAAACAGAACAAAGGGATACTGCTTGGTTTAAAGTCAGGAAAGGTGTGTGTCAGGGTTGTATCTACTCGCTAAACTTATTCAATCTGTATGCTGAGCAAATAATCAAATAACCTGGACTACATGAAGAAAAATGCAGCTGCAGGACTGGAGGAAGACTCATTAACAACCCGCAATATGCAGATGACACAACATTGCTTGCTGAAAGTGAAGAGGACTTGAAGCACTTATGGACTTGAAGCCTTCAGTATGCACTGTGCCTCAACATAAAGAAAACAACAATCCTTATAACTGGACCAATAAGCAACATATGATAAATGGAGAAAAGGTCGACATTGTCAAGAATTTCATTTTACTAGGATCCACAATCAATGTCCCTGGAAGCAGCAGTCAGGAAATCAAACAACGTATTGTGTTGGGCAAATTTGCTGCAAAAGACCTCTTTCAAGTGTTATAAAGCAAAGATGTCACTTTAAGGACTAAGATGCGCCTGACCTAAGCCATGGTGTTTTCAATCACCTCATATGCATGTGAAAGCTGGACAATGAATAAGGAAGACCAAAGAAGAATTGATGCCTATGAATCATGGTGTTGGGGAAGAATATTGAATATACTATGGACTGCCAGAAGTATGAACAAATCTCTCTTGGAAGAAGTACAGCCAGAACGCTCCTTCGAAGTGAGGATGGTGAGACTTCATCTCGCATACTTTGGACATGTTATGAGGAGGGACCAGTCCCTGGAGAAGGAAATCACGCTTGGTAAAATAGAGGGTCAGAGAAAAAGTGGAAGACACTCAACAATTTGGATTGACACTGGCTGCAATAATGGGCTCAAACATAGCAATGATTGTGAGGATGTGGAAGGACCAGGCACTAGTTCGTTCTGTTGTACATAGGGTCTCCATGAGTCAGAATGAACAAGACGGCATGTAACAACAACAACATCTGCAGGGATTGGTCTCTGGGGAAGGACATCATGTTTGGTAAAGTACAGGCTCAGTGAAAAAGAGGAAGCTCCTCAGAGAATTTGGATTGACACAGTGACTGCTACAATTGGTTGAAACGCAGCAACAATTGTGATGAGGATAGCGCAGGACTGGGCAGTGTTTCCCTTCTGCTGTACATAGGCTAGCTATGAGTCAGAACAGACTCAAAGGCACCTGACAACAAACATCTTTCTGATATCCTCTGCTTTCAGTCAAGACCCATCTTACATCAGCAGTGATACCCCTCATTCCACATACTCTTCTGTATATTGCTTAAATTTCTGGCAGTTCTGG
>NW_004444312.1:280853-281948 GCF_000243295.1 Trichechus manatus latirostris
ATCACCAAGTACCACTCCTCTTCACATAGATGTCAAAATACATCTCCAAAGCCACATATCCAAAACCAAACTCCTGATCACCCCAAATTATCCAATAATCGTGTCTATATTCATAAATGAAAACCTCATCCTTCATGTTACCCTGTCCAAAAATCATGTAGTCTTATGATTCTCTCACTCTGTAGCCATTTGCTTAGCTTATCCTTCAAAATATACCCAGGAAATGGACAATTTTCACCTGTGCCAACATGGCAATTTAGCCAAATGGTACAAGATAGCATTATTTTTGGCTGAATAATTTCCGTAACCTTCTTATTTGTTTCCATATTTATAGTCTGTGCTAAATGCAGATTTCAAGTGATATTCTGAACATGTAATTCAAATCACTCCTCTGGTCAAGTCCTCCTTTTTTTCTTTTTTCTTTTCCTATCTCACTCAAGGTAAAATCAATTCCCTTAACAAGGATTATAAATCCCTAAATAATCTGGTCCTCTTTTCCCTCTTTGACCTTGTTTCTTAATATTTCTCCTCAATACCATATACATTGGCAGTTTCCTTTCCTTGATCACTCTTTTTAGATATGGCTTTGACTCACTCGTATCCTTTAGATCTCTGCGAAAATGACTTCTTACTCTAGAAATCTTCTCTGCCTTACATATACAAAATAGCAATGTCTCTTCTCAGCCTCTTCCCACCTCCAGCACAACCTCTAGCTACTTTTTTTGGTTTTAGTTTTCTCCAAAGCATATTTTATGAGTTATCTTTCGTCTGCTCTTTGAAGGCAAGGACTGTGTCTGTTTTATGCCCTGTTCTATTCCATGGCTCTGGAAGAGTACAAGGCATATGATATATGCCTAATCAATGTGTACTGAATTAATATTTGGATAAGTACATACATAGCTTTGAATAAATTTTAGCTTCAATATTTGGTTTTTAAATAATTGTAATACAAAGGATATAGACCTAGAAATTATAATACTGTACAGAAATGATTTTAAGATGATAAGGCAATCCCACAGCAGAAATTGATTCCTGTATTCTAGCAGAGATTTAGGAGACACCGCAGAGGAGTCAGATATATGTAAGATAAGAATA
>NW_004444312.1:284701-285725 GCF_000243295.1 Trichechus manatus latirostris
AGGTGCCTTGGAAGACAGGCCTGGAGATCTGCTTCTGAAATTTCACGGCTGTGAAAACCCTATGGAGCAATTTTACTCTGAACACACGGAATTGCCATGAGTCAAAATAACTTGGTAGCAACTAACAGCAACAACAACATCTATTTTCTTAGTTATTTATATTAAAAAAAACTAATTAGTCTCATGGCATACACACACACACACACACAGATAAATAATTATAGATAGATGACTTGATTATGACATCCCTGATACACACACACATGCAAAAACACACTCATACATATACACACATATATATCACAAAGGAGATACATTCATGCACATAAATATTATATTTATATTCATATAACTAAACAGGGAGCCCTGATGGCACAGTGGTTAAGAGCTCAGCTGCTAACCAAAGGGTCAGCAGTTTGAATCTATTAGGGGCTCTCTGGAAATCCCATGGGGCAGTTTTACTCTGTCCTATAAGGTAGCTATGAGTCAGAATCGACTCGATAGTGTTTTTTTTTTTTTAACTAAACAGAGATATTCTTAAAAATAAATTTAATTCAGATAAATGCATTATGAAACTGATTTTTTATTTACATTTGATATATTGTTTAGTGGTTTTTTTAAAAAAAATTCCTTGCTGTATCCTATATGCACCATATATATATATTTTTAACTTTTGTCTTCAATCTTCTTTACTGATGTATAATAAAAGGATTTTACAATTCCCAAGCTAAATTTCACTGCTTTTAAAGTACGTTTCAAAGAGTATTCACCAACGTATACACTTATGTTATCACATCAATCAAGATATAGATTAGTTTTTCCCTTGCTTTTTGCCAGTGCTTGAGGCAATGTAGTTTGATTTTATTTTTGTGTGATGTCACTTGAAATTGGACATCTATTTTTTTTACCAGTATTAAGAATAACCTAATAATAATAGCTAACATTTATTATGTGCTTATAATATACCAGGCACCCTGGTGGTGCAATAATTAAACACTCAGCTGCTAACAGAAAAGTTGGATTG
>NW_004444312.1:287072-288472 GCF_000243295.1 Trichechus manatus latirostris
GAGTAGAAACCAACTGGACGGCACCTAACAACAACATAGCTTACTATTTATGACTTTAAAGCCTTATGTTATATAATACTCAAAAATTTCTGATATATGACCCACTGGTTTCTGGAATTTAAACTTGGAGCAGAAAATTTTGTTACTTTTTTTTTTAACTTGAAATATATACTCTTGTATTTTGTCTTTTCTTCTTAAAAGGTATTTCTAAACTCTACCCGTACCCTACCTGTTGCCGTCGAGTTGATTCTGACTCATAACGACCCTATAGGACAGAGTAGAACTGTCCCATAGGGCTTCCAAGGAGTGGCTGGTGGATTTGAACAGCCAACCTTTTGGTTAGCAGCCAAGCTCTTAACCACTGTGCCACCAGTGCTCCAATTTTATCAGTGGGTCTATGCCTAGAATTATGATTGCTTTCATTTGCTCATGACAATTATTTTTCTTAATTTCCAGCCTTCACCCATGATGGTTTGGTATTCTGAAACATTTCTTGTAATCTAGATATAGGTGGACTGTACAGAAAGACTTCTGTGGAACAGCACAGATGTGTTGGCTAGTATTCTGCCTCCATTTATTTTGCTTTGAATATAAACGTTACAGCTGGAGTTAGAGTAGACATCTTGTGACTTCAAGTGGAAAGCATGGGAGAAAGGTCAGAAGAGAATGGAAACATTGTCCCAGATAACACTTAGCATCTCAACCAATCTAAAAATTCCTTGTTTGCCAAATTTTGCTAAATATAAAAAAAGAAGTAGATTTTAATGTTAACCCATTTTACACAGGCAACTCTTACTTGCAATGAAAATCTGTTCTAAATAATTCAGAATCTTTTCCATCCATGGTATAGTCATTTTACTGAATCATTTATTACTTTTTTTTGTAAAGCCAGAAATTCAAATTCAGTCAAAAGAAATATACATTTTTTCCTGACTTATATGAATATAATAAAGTAGGCAAACATACTTTAGATAATATTTTCTATGTGTGTTCAAGTAAATAAGTTTACTAATTATTTGGAAGGGTCTCAATTTATATGAGGCAGTATTCAGAAAGAATTTATAGTTGGAAAGTTCCTCTCTCTATGAAGACTTAAATATCCACATTTGTTTTAAAGTCTGATCAATCTATTAATTCATACACAGCGGCATAGTGATTCTGGACTTCATTAATTAGTTCAACGATTATTCAGTGGGAGATCCAGACAACATATTAAGGGCATAAAGTCATGTAACATTGTACAGAAAAAAAAAAAATTCTCAGAAGAATTAAACTGCTTTACTGTATATATTCCTGTGTTTCATTTTCTCCCTTTTTGAAAAATAAGCTTTGAAAATTTTACTTATACACACATATATAAAGGTGGAGGAATTATAGTACTAATTAAATATGTTTGGAGT
>NW_004444312.1:288810-291352 GCF_000243295.1 Trichechus manatus latirostris
CAATGGGTTTGCTTTTTTTTTCTACTCCAATATGTGCTGCAACTTCTCAGTTATAATTCACTCTGATATTGATAGCAAAGCATGTTTACTTTGTGCATTCCTTTTTAATATAACAAATTCTGTTAATTTGTCCAGAAATATATTTTTAGTTGAGCAGCCAGTGTTACTTTTTAAGTGTGCATGAAATTAAATAAGAATGGAATGCTGGAAACAGACCCCATGCAATATAAAACTGTCAAAACTGGTTACCTTAATTCTGTCTCCAAGTAGTACATTGTTAACGAATTGACTTCTGAAACTAAATATTATCATACTTGGCATCAGAAGATAAAATAGTCATGAGTTAAAGGATAAGAAGAATTAAAGTATTAGCTAGGTAGAGTTGTGTCTACGCTAACTTTAATTGAAATAAAATAATATAAAGTAGTCGGAAAAGAACATTACATTTATTATAAAAAAGATTAACAAAATAACTTACAATAAGTTCTCACTATCTATACAGTTAGTTAAAGTAGTAATATACAGTTAACATTTTTAATTAAATATTTCATTTCATAAAAATATTTTAAAACTCAATCTTTAAGTTTAAGTTTAAAATATTTGAGCTTTCAAAATTTAAGGGAAGACAAAAAATCTTACAAAAAGACTTCATTAATAAAATATGCAAAATATGGTAAATTATGCATGATGATTTAATATATGCAAATTGACAAGCAATATGAATAGTAAATTTGAATAGAGAAAATATGTACATAAATGAATGGTATTTCAGAATCTAAGAAAAGTGATGACTGCATTATGTACCTGTCCCCAAGGCAAATGAAATATTAATTAGAAAATATTTTTTTTCATTAAAGGGCTGATCCCAGGGTATGATGGGAAATTGGCAGGTTCCTGTTTTTCTTTTAAGAATTTTTCTCAGTATAATGTCATCTTATTGTTTGAATAGCACTTTTAAGCAGCATGCTATGTTTAAAACTGGACAGTGCTTATTATCATTCTTAATACAAAGAATGAATAATGAAATTATGCCCAACCTTTGAGAATTTGGTGGCACAAATTCATTTGTATCTAATCTTCCTTCTATATTCTTATAAATCACTGCAGCAAATGTTACTAGTGATTGTTTTATATGGTGGTCATGCATCCTTTATGACTTTTTTGAGAGAAAGAAGTCAATCTCTCTCATCTGATTGGAATAAAAATGGAGATATATATTTCAATTTTAAAATGCTTTGTAACTTACAATGCATTATCCTATGCATTATTCCATTTGATCAATTTCAAATTAAGTCAATAATGTCATTTGACCACAGGTTTTATACTTTAAAAAATATTTTAAAAACCAAAATTTCCAAAATACCATCACTAAAGTAGCAGGTTGATGTTAAAAAAAATTGAAATATTTAAGTATTCAGAACTTTTCTGATGGTTAGTGGACATTCATTGCTTAGCTGGAAGTTTGGCCTAATTCTATAACTGGGATGGGCTCCATTCAGTTTTAGTGATCACCTCTGTTCTGCTCTGCAACTTTGGAAATACTATGAAAGGCTCTAAATCCATTTGAGAGAAGAACACTGAAAATGTAGCTCACTGATTTAGGATTTATATTCCAGAAGACTTTTAGAATGATATAAAGCCTAGGAAAATCTTTTTTTTTTTTTCTGTTTTCCTTTTCCTTAATATTTCTATAAAGAAGTCAGATTTAAATGAATATAAAAATGGGAAGACTTCATTGTAACCTAGTTGTATATAATGCACTCTGAAATCTGAAGGAGAAAAAGATAACTTAATTAGTTTATTCATTTACTTAATTACATATCATTTTTACAGTTTTACATTTACAATAAATTTAACTACAGATCTTTAAGTTCCTCTCATTTAGTATTCTCCGAATAAATGTCTCTTTTTACAGGTCATCTCTCTGAGCCTCTAACTAACCCAAATTATCACCAACATAATGATCTAGATTCACCCCATTAAACACTTGCTTAGAACAAGGGATACATGTTCCAATTAATACCATGTTACAAATTTATAATTTTCCATCTGATTGAACTAAATACCAAAAATGTTTGCATAGAATGATAAATTTTATTTATTCTTCTATCATTGAGATTGCTAGCAATCATCTGATGTGTAAAGATTAATGAGGAAGTTTTGACAACGTAAAATGAGCTGATACTTTTCTATGTCATATGCTTTATATTTGGAAGTATATATTTTATAAAATTATATGAATTTATAAACATCTGCTCTATATTAAGGATTAGATTTTATTTTTCTTCAGTAAGATGCTCAGTAGTCATTCTGTTTGCTACTGAAGTCCCATTTAGGAAAACTTCTATAGTGTTGCTTTATTTATTTTGATGCATTTTTTTCTATCAGTAAAGAACTAACTTGTTTCTGCAGCAGTGATATATAATCAAACAGCTATTATTTTCCCCTGCTGTATATTATTCAAAATTTATAATCAATGTCCCCAAAGTTTAATTGGTCTGAAACCCATTAGCATTATTCAAATTATATAGTGTTTGTAAAA
>NW_004444312.1:292412-293439 GCF_000243295.1 Trichechus manatus latirostris
AACATTAGAAGTTCCAAGAGTACAAAGAAAAATGTTAGATTTGAAATATCAAATTGTTGTGATTTATACATATAAGAGTGGAAAAAGTTCACATACAGTCTTAAGCATCTTTCATTTAAAAGTGGCTTAGTTTTTAGAAGAATCAGTTATAATAAATTGAAATGTCATTAATTTAAAAATAAGAGAAGTATAATATTTGGGTAAATATAGCTGGGGCATTGATGGAGAGCAATACATAAGACAGATCATAAAATTGAGTTATTTCATACACAGAGAAGTTTGCATTACCTGGATTCTAAGTGAAAGTTGCTTCCACTTAGAAACTGCTTTCTCCATTTTTTGCTTGTTTGTTTTAAACCAAAAGAAGAAGAGATTACAACCCTTCATTCACTGCAAACAAGTAACATCATTGCATCAGAAAACCACGCAGTCTTGAAAGACATACCTCACTAAATCGAGGATACTGAGAGCTGAAGCTAAATGTAAAAAAAGAAATAAACAAAAAAGCTGTTTCTGGGGGAGTAAGCAGTTGCAGCAGGTGCTTGTTGAACATAGGAAAGGTATTTCTAAATATCCGTAGTGTTCAGGAGTGACAGAAGCTGCAGTGGTTGGATTAGTCGATGGAGGCTCTGCATAAACTTTGAACAACACAGATTGAGAACCTAAACCAAAAAATCCATTGCCGTCGAGTTGATTCCGACTCATACTGACCCTATAGGACAGAGTAGAACTGCCCCATAGAGTTTCCAAGGAGTACCCGGTGGATTCAAACTGCTGACCTGTTGGTTAGCAGCCATAGCTCTTAACCACTATGCCACCACGGTTTCCTGAGAGACTAAGGATGTCTTTAATTGCATTAAAC
Organism: Trichechus manatus latirostris; assembly: GCF_000243295.1. NCBI lineage: Eukaryota > Metazoa > Chordata > Mammalia > Sirenia > Trichechidae > Trichechus > Trichechus manatus. Next base: position 293,275 of record NW_004444312.1, read on the forward strand.
CACCAATAAAAGAAGACAGCCACTTCTGCACAGATGTCATAGGTGACGAATAGCATAATTCATGAAAATAACATCAATAGGTGTTAAAAAGGGGTGGGGGTTTGCAGTGGAAAATGGACATATTTTTCTATTAGACATAGTTCTCTGAGTTTCAATAATTCACTA
>NW_004444312.1:293975-295275 GCF_000243295.1 Trichechus manatus latirostris
ATTCCTTCCCTTAGCTAAGATCCCCCTCTGGAGGAAACCAAACTATGATAGTTAAGGTTCTGTGTCAACTTAGCTGGGCCATGATTCTCAGTGATTTGTCAGTTATGATGTAGTTTGGCAGTTATGTAATGATGTAATTGCTTCCATGATGATATCCAATATAATGCAATCACTTCCATGACAAGATCTGCTATGAGCAGCCAATCAATTGGAAGGGAGTTTCCTTGGGGGTGTGGCCTGCATCCAATATATATGGACTTTCTGGCAAACTTGCTGGCTTTTGCTCTGCTCTGGATCCCACTTTTGGCTTGTCATCATCTGATCTCTGATTCTTGGGACATGAACCAGCAGCCTGCCTTCTGACCAGCTGATCTAGGGTTCATCAGCCCCTGCAGCTACATGAGTCAGGAGAAGCCTCCAACCTGATGACTGACTTGGGACTTTCCAGTCTCTACAACCACATGAGTCAATAGGCTCAATTTTTAAGAAAATAAAAAACATTTCAGCTTAAAAGAAAGATATTTTCCAGTAAAGAAAATAAATAGGTTACCAAGATAGTGATTAAAATAAATAAATAAAATCATAGATGGAGAGACAACCCTGCACAGAAACTTAAGGAAACATTTAGCTCAACATGAAGATTGAGGTGACCAAACCAAGTGAAGCTTGTGGGAAAGAAAGTTTTTAGCAGAAGAAACAATGTTGAAGGAATAGAGAGTGGCGCTGATGTAAAGAGTTCCGGTGAACAATACACGATTCAATTGAAGCAAGGTGTTTGAGAGAATGTTTAGAGAAAAACTTGAAGATAAAGGGAACTTGCTAATCAAAGAGTGGGAGTTATAGAGAATACAGACTTGTTGAGAAAGGAGTGAAGAAAAGGGGGACTGTTAATTCAGATGTGCAGATGTGCAGATGTGCACAGCATTATAAAAAATATAATTAAGAGAATGATAAAGGAAAAATTTTCACATGAGCAATCAATTTGTCTACTAACTCTGCCTGCCAGCCCCTCTATGATTAAATGGAAAATTGGAAAACAAATATACAAGTTATTTGGAAATTAGGTGACAAAGACTCATTAACAACCTGCATTATGCAGATTAGACCAACCTTGCTTGCTGAAAGTGAAGAGGACTTGAAGCACTTACTGAGAAGATCAAAGACCACAGCCTTCAGTACGGATTACACCTCAACATAAAAAAACAAAAATCTTCATGACTGGACCAATAAACAACATCGAGATAAATAGAGAAAAGATTGAAGTTGTCAAGGATTTCATTTTACTTGGATCCACAATCAA
>NW_004444312.1:296190-310879 GCF_000243295.1 Trichechus manatus latirostris
CAATGGCATCAATTCTTCTGTCTTCCCTATTCTTTGTCCAGCTTTGGCATGCATATGAGGCGATTAAAAACACCATGGCTTGGGTTAGGTGCACCTTAGTGCTTAAAGTGACATCTTTGCTTGGGCTGTATATAGATGTAGACAATATAGTACATACTGCTGTTGTTATCTTTCATTTTCAAAATATCTGAAAGAGTAAGCTACAATTTCTACCTTCATTTATTCTGATCTTCAACTTACTTGTTAATCCCTTTCATTTATTTGTAAAAAAAAGTCAGATGTTCATATAAAAATGTTCCCAGGGTAATTATTCTAGTTCCAGTGATGGACTTGTGTGGAGTTATGCAAATGTTCTCTTACGGCACACCTGAAGATTAGTGGTATGCATTAATGTGCTGTTTGGTAGGGGAAAAATATGCTTGCATTAGACATTGTAAAATTTCCCAAAGCAATATAGCTTAGTTTACTAAGTTAGTGGGTTAGCATAAACAACTCAACTGTTAATCTATTTGGATATGAAACAACATTTTTCAACCAACATCATATAGCTACATCCTTATTTTTACACCCGAGGAACTCCCGGACAGCCAAAATTCTTGCTGGAAAATACTACTTTCACAACATCCCAATGACCCAAACTTTTACTTTTGAAAATGTTGGTTTATAATTGACAAAATTAATATTCTTAAATATTTCTATGATGTTAGATTGATGGATTTAGTCTACATAACTCTGAAACTGATTTTTAGATGTTTACTGCTTACTATAGTCCAATGAACCAAACAACAGAAAGAAATAATATCAAGATAATTAGTTGCTGTTAGGTACCATTGAGTCAATTGTCAACTCACAGCGACCCCATGTGACAGAATAGAACTATCCCATTGGCTTTCATAGGCTGTAATCTTTGTGGAAGGAGATCTCCAATGAGATACTGGGTAGGTTTGAACTGCCAACCTTTCGGTTAGCAGCCAAGCCCCTAACAGTTGTGCAATCAGTGCTCTGTTAAATTACAAATACAGAAGACATACTATACGCAGTTGTATATTATAGTGTAAAAGAGCAGGTAGATGTTTCAGCAATGCCTAAGAACATATACCTTTTTAATAATTTGAGACACAAAATCAATAATTTATTCAAATTTTTGAGGCAAAGAAAACCTAAGGATCATAGAAAGAGATTTATTTTTAATAACATAATATTAATAAAATAATAATGGTAACATTTTAATATTACAATTTGTATGACAGCTTTAATGGTAATGGTTTTAAACATGGCTTCATTAATTTATGTTTTGGTTAATATGAACTAGGAGGAGACTACAAAACCACATTATTTATCTATTTATCAGTAAACTTTACTAGGATGAAGATCGTTTTCCTGAAGTAATAGTATTTTTTTATTTTAATTTCTATCTTACTGAATATGGTCAAATAAAAATCACCTTTGGCAGGCTAGTGAAAAGGATACTAATTCTGAAAAACTAAGTATATAAAATAATTTCACAATATGGGATAATTTTTTTTTATCTTAAAATACATAACTTTAAACTATATTGATGTTGAACTACTGTGGAAATATTTCATCAGTTATTAACATTTCTCTTTCAGGTTAATATCAAGTCATCAAAAATTGGAAGTACTTTTGACCCTTTTCCCAAGGTGTAAATTAGTAATATAATGGCAATATTCAGACAGGCAAATACAGACTGAGCTCCCTTTGATGAAAACAACATGAGATGAGGCTTCCCTACTGAGAACCATCTTAGTTTGTGAAACATTAATTTGAAATGGCTATATCTGCAAAGCATATCAAAAGAAAGAAAATGTGGAAAATATAATGTGCAATACTTTTATGTATATCTCATTATACATTTATTATACAATTTGATATATATATAAAAGATCAAGTGTTTCAACAAATGTCAGAAAAAAAAAATCCTACTTATTTTATCCATTGTAGTACCAGGGTATTTAACTTTGAATTTCAGTTTGCTTTTGCCAAATTAAATTTGAAAAGAAAAATAATAGCATTTTTGTATGAAAAAACTGATGCTTTCAAAAATAAAGTATTATTATTTTTTATTTTGAAAACTATGGTACAATACAGAACATAAACATTCATAAACATTTAATATCAATCCAATATTTTTCAGGTTGTATTTTTTGTATTATTTGAAACCTCTCCTTTCCTCCCTCTCTTTTCATTTTTGACATAACTTGAACTGCTTTCCAAACACCTATGTATATATAGAATATACATTTTTCTAGCAATCTCAAATATGCTTTAGCTCACAAACTAGTACTAAATATTCATTGCAGGTGAAGATGACGTTTCTGCACGCTAGAAATCAAACTAATTGAAATTCATAATATTTGAAGATAATTCCATCTAACTTTTTTCAAAATAGAAAACACTACACTGCATATTTATTTAAGGAATTTTGTACCTGTCATAAAGCTGGTTTAGCATCCACATATACCAGGGGAAAAAAAAAAAAGGAAAAACACTTGAGATAAATTGTGTTAATATTAATTTGAAGCAAAGCATGCTTAGTGCTATTATTTAAAAATCTGAGAATAAGATTTATGAATAACTTGTAAATTATAGAAAATCATATGTCACTTTTTTTGCATCCCTACATTGGTTTTTAATACAGAATAAGTAATTAAATCTTCATTAATGCTCATCAGTTCACCATAGAAAGTAGCTTGAAAAAATTTGACAATTACAGAAAAAACAATTTCCATGAGTTAGCTGGCAGCTCACTAATGATAGATTTTTGGATTGAAATAGCTATTCTACTAAATAATTTTGAACAAAGTTTGGAATACATGCAGATTAATCAGCAAATGAAAAAAAAAAACTATTCATCCAGTAGTTTGATGGTCATCGTGCTAATCAGATCATGTGTCTAAAATTTGTCCATATGGAGATTTTTCTGTAAATGTTTTCTTTATGTGTGCATATTGTGTCAATCTTTCTACTACTCTAGATAAAAATTAACTTAGAAAACAGTTAATTAAAAATGAAGATAAAAGGTTTTAAACATTGAGTTCCAAAAGGTAACTTAAATTTTTTATATATATAAAACTTAGAATTGAATTTGCATGAAGAACACTTATTGAATTCACATTAATCTGAACTGGTCTCATATTGACGGAGCCCTGGTGGAGCAGTGGTTAAGAGCCCGTCTGCTAACCAAAAAGTCAGTGATTAGAATCCACCAGCTGCTCCTTAGAAACCCTATGGGGCAGCTCTACTCTGTCCTATTGGGTTTCTATGAGTTTAAACTGACTTGCCAGCAATGAGTGGGTTCATATATATATATAATGTAGTTTTCCTACCATATTTTGACTTATCACACTAAAATAAGGCTTAAAATCTTGTGGGTAAGATAGATGGAATCAAACAAAATAAGAATGGGACTATAAGAAAATTACATTAGTTACAATTTTGTGCTCAACTACATTATATGAGTTAAAATACACACTAGATATGAATAATTATCTTAATACTTAATATAGAACATGTATACAATTAAGGAAATGTTAAAATAATTAATAAATTTCCAAAACAAAAATTTTTACTTTTACTTTTCACTTCTAAATGTCTATATTTCAAGGGGAAAATATCCCTATGTATATGTATATTTGTAACATAATGCTAGCTAAAATTAACGGAGATTTTCAGATAAACTTAAACAAGTTAACATTAAAGATAACCTCGAAAAATGTAGAAATACAATACACCTTTTTAAAATTGTTACATGGTGAGGAAAATTATTCCATCTAAAGAATACTGGAGAAAATGCACATTATAAAATAAATATGTAGAGAAAAATTCATATATATGGGTATCAAAACAAAGATAAGCAGGTTAAACATTCCATGCAAAATAAGAACATTTTCAAAATTCGTTAAAAATCAAAAGGCAAATCAAAATATAACAATAGAGAAAGATAAAATGATATATTATAAAAAAATTCTATAGGAAAATACCAACCAAGGCAAAGCTGATTAAATCACTACACTGTCATTATGGTGGATATAGAAACTGGATATAGAAAGAGGTAGACAATATATTATAATGATAGATTTTACTTACTAGAAAGACATAATAATTCCAAATTTGCATGCACCTATTAACACAGCATGAAAAAATATAAAGCAAAGACTTAAAAATATTCAATTAAAACACACATATGCACATGCACTTACATAAGTCTCTGCCTAAGAATTAAAAAGGGGGAGAGAATTTCACTCCCAACCAAATGCCAAAAAGCAAAACGGCTCACCAAAAAAAAAAATTAAGAAAACACCAATGTTGTTGAGGAAAAACTATGTGTATGACACAAACATACAAACACACACAAAAATAAAAAAATAAAAAATGACAGAATTAAGTCTCTCCTTACTGGTAATTACTGTGACGGTAAATGTACTAAGCACTCTAATCAAAAGGCAGAGAGTAACGGAATAAATAAAAAATAAAATTCAACTATATGTTGTCTACAAGAGACATCATTTGCTCATACATACAAATATATTGCAAGTAAAATGATAGGAAAATATTTCATGCAAATAGTAACCAAAGGAAAGCTGGGGTGTCAATTTTAATATCAGACTATAAAGACTTTGAGTCAAAATCTTTTATAAGCGACAAGAAAGGATATTATATAATGGTAAAAGGGTCACTTCATCAAGAGACAATAACAGTTATAAATGTATACCCACTAAACATCACAGCCCCAAACTATATAAAGCCAACAGTGACGGAGTTAAAGGGAGAAATAGTTTGACAATAATACCTGGAGACATCAATGCACAACTTTCAATAATGGAAGAAACATCTACAAAGCAAATCAGTGAAGAAATAGAGGATTTGAATAAACCAACTAGACCTCATAGACATATACAGAACACTACACCCAACAATAGCACAATATACATTCTTCAGTGCATATGTATAATTCTCCAGGACAGACCATATATTAGGTAATAAGGCAAGTCCCAATAAATTTAAATATATTAAAACCATACAAAATTTATTCTCTAACACAGTAGAGTAAAACTAGAAATTAGTAGCAAAAGGAAAACTGAAAAATTCATAAATATGCAGAAATTAAACAGCAACAAATGCATCAAGGAAGAAATCATAAATATGTAAATTTGAATAAAAATGAAAGCAAAACCCTATGGGAAGCAGCAAAAGGAAAGTTATGGCAGTAAATGCATACATTTTAAAAGAAGAAATATCTCACATTAATATCCTATTTTACAACTTGAGAAATTAGAAAAGGAAGAGCCTATGAAACCCAAAGTTACCAAAAGGAAGCAAAAAACAATGAGCATATATATAATATGTATACAAGCAAACTAAATCCAAAAACATACTAAAAGTCTCTACATTAACTTAAGAAGGAAGAAGCAATCTAACAGACCCAAAACAAGATAGAATCAGTAATCAAAAATCTCCCAACAAAGAAAAGTCCTAGACCACATTGTTACGCTGGGGAATTCTATCAGACATTTATAGAAGTGATTCCAATCCTTCTCAAACTTTCCCAAAAAATAGGAGAGAACACTCTGTAACTCATTCTATGAAGCTAACATTACTCTGATACCAAAGCCAGACAAAGATACCACAAGATAAGAAAACTACAGATCAATATCCCTGATGAATATAGATGGTCCCCAACAAAATACCGGCAAACTGAATCAAAAAATATATTGAAAGGATTGTACGCCATGATGAAGTAGGATTTATTCCAGGAGTGCAAGAGTGGTTGAACACTGAAAAATCAATCAAAGTAATACACCACCTTAATAGAACAAAGAAAAACAAAACAAAACCCACATGATCATCTCAATCTATGCCGAAAGGCATTTGACAAAATTCAACACCCTTTCATGATAAAAACACTCAGCAAGATAAGAATAGAAGGGAAATTCTTCAGTATAATAAAGGGCATTCATGAAAACCTCACAGATAACATCATTCTCAATGGAGAAAGAAAGAACTTTCCTATTAAGAGCAGGAACAAATTAATAACGTCCTCATTCACCACTATTTAACATTGTACTGGAAGTGCTAGCCAGATTAGGCAAGACAAAGAAACAAAATGCATCCAAATTAGGAAGGAATAATTAAAATATACCTTTTTGCAGATGACATGGTTCTATATAGAGAACCCCAAGGAATCCACAAGAAAGCTACTAGAGCTAATAAATTAATTCAGTTAAGTGGAAGGGTACAAGGACAAAACATGAATATCAGTTTGATTTTAATATATCAGCAACAAACAGTCTGAGAAGGAAATTAAGAAGATAATTTCCTTTACAATAGCATCTCAAATGATAAAATAGCTAAAATTAATTTAACCAGGGAAGCGAAAGATTTGCACACTGAAAACTATAAAACATTAATGAAAGTAATTAAAGTAATAAATACTAGGAACTTCTGTGCTATGGGTTAGAAAACTTAATATTGTTAATACGTCAACACCACCCAAAGCAATCCGTCGATTCAATGCAATTCCCCTCCTAATTCCAACAGCCTTCTTTTCAGAAATGTAAAATGGTGCAGCCACTGAAGAAAGTAGTTCAGCTGTTTCTCAAAAATTTTACCATAGAATTACAATAAGACCCAGCACTTCCCCTGCTAAGTACATACCCAAAAGAATTGAGGGTAGAAACGCAAACAGAAGTTTTTACATCAATACTCATTGCAACACTATTCACAATAGCCACAAGGTGGAAACAATACAAACGACCATCAACAAGCATACAGATAAACAAAATGTGTTCTATATGTACAGTGGAAGATTGCTCAGCCATAAAGAGAAATGAAATCCTGATTTGTGGTATACCACGGATGAACCTTGAAAACATTATGCTAAGTGAAATAAGTCAGTCGCAAATGGACAAATATTGTACGACCCCACTTATATGAAATATTTAGAATATGCAAATATATAGAGACCAAAGTTTATTAGTGGTAAGCAGAAATAGGAAGGAGGGTGGAAAGGGTAACTCATTGCTTAGGATGCACTAAATTGCTGTTTAGGGTGATGGAAAAAATTAGAAATGGATAGCGGTGATGATTACATGATATGATAAATGTAATCAATGTCACTGAATTGTACATGTAAAAATGTTCAATACTGCAGACCAATATCCATTTTGGACTAAAAATGAAAAGATACTTGGCAAAACATGATCAAATTAAATCCAGTAATATACATATAGGTGTATATATGTCTGTGTATGAGTGTCTATACGTGTACACACACAATATACATTTCATGTATTTTATACATATTATATATTTCTTATGTATTTGCATTTGTTCTATAAATATGCAGACACTTATATACATACATACACATGCCCATATATTTTATATTATATCATATATGATATATATTTCATAATTTCATACACACAATATAGATATAGATGTAGGCTCAGACTGAGACACAGACACAGATATAGATAAATAAAATGACCAAATAAGATTTATCCTGGGAATGTTAGGTGGTTTTCATATCAAAAAAAAAAAAAAATCAAAGTAAGCTATGGTCAGTTGAGGAGATTGGCAAACTTTGTCCTAAAAAGCCATTTCAGGGTTCTGGAAATTTACCAAAGGCATTCAGATTTCATCTGAGAAACATTTATTCTTAATAAACTGTTGAACTTCAGATAAAAACAGCAGGAAACTTGTGTTGACCTTGTGTCCAAACCTTGCTAAACAAGGAGATTTTTTCTCCTCCTCCTCTTTCTTCTTCTGTAGGTGTCATGTAAATTTCTACGTATACAATCATCTTGTTTAGAAATAGAGGCAGTTTTATTTGTTTCTTTCCAATCTGTATACATTTCATTAGCAGGGGTTGGAACAATTCTCAATACCACCCATGTCTTCTCTGTAGGATTTGAAAGAGGCCCAACTATATAACAGCACCCAGTGGAAACCAGTCTCTCTACAAGTCTATGAAGAAGGTAACTATCTTTGTCTACAAATGATGTGGAACAAAGACATAACGGAATCATGTCCAATTGTAATGATGCCTGTCCGTAATAATAATCTTAAGCAATTGATTAGGTTAAAGACGGCTCAGGATGTAATACAGATGGAAAATGAATAATCTGAGGAAGAAGTGGATTTAGTTAACCAGAAGCTAATTTCTACTCTAAATATGTCTGTACAAATTTATCACAAGGTGCAAATAAGAGCAGATCAAGGGAGGAAATGAGTAATCAAATCGGTGCAAAAATATGAAAATATATGTATTAGCTTTCTACGATGGTTTAGCTTTTTTCTTTATATTTATTTCTATCCCACACAGACTCCTCCAAATGTTAGACATACGTATGCTGATACTAGTGCTGTAAATCTTATAATAACGTTCTATTAAATGTAGATGCTCAGAAAAATATGACTTTTTTTCTACGAGATAAACTAAGCCAAGGATCAGGGTTGTGTATTGGGCAGGAATAGATTAATTTAGCAGCACTGAGTTGTTCAAACATTGCACATTTCAAAGAAATGTTTTTCTTTAGGACTGGCCCTTAGCCAGCTTTTAGGCCGTAATCTCTGAGACCTTGGAAAATCTACCTGAGAAGAGTGTTCTTCTGTACCTGAGGCTTTGAGCCACGTTGTATTTATGGTGAACACCTGTTTTTGCTTGGAGAGAGGGCTGGAATCTCAGTAGCTGAATAAAATCACAGGAGTGCTGCATGCCTGTGTGACTGACCTCCGATAAAAACCATGTATTATCAGGGATTAGGTGAGCTTCCTTGTTTGACAACATGTTGCATGTGTTGTTACACACCATTACTTGGAAAATTAAGTGCTTTCCAGTGCAACGCCTTTGGCTGGGGATGCTAGGAAGCTTGTGCCTTGTATCTCCTGGAATTCACCCCATGCACCTTTTCTCTTTGCTAATATTATTCTGTATCTTTTCACTAAGCCATAGCCATAAGCATAATGGCTTCTTCGAGACCTGTGACTCCTCCTAGTGAACCATCAAGCCTGAGGCGCCATCAGGTTTATTGTTTCTTGAGGAACCCCTCCCAATAATATATTTACTCTACTAATAAATATAAGTAATTTCAAACACTCTCTTTGATTAACCTATTATTTAATAATAATCTTTTTTTAGAAATTTTGGTTCTATTTTCCACAACCCCAGACCCAATATTTTTATAGAAATAAACTTCTGTTTTTTTATTTTTAATATGTACCATATATTTTCTATTTTGTTTTATTATTACTTCTTTATTTCAAATCTTGCATCTTTCTTTGCTTGAAGTCTAGCCTTTGAAAATTATTTCAGGAGGTGTCTTCTGATAACAAATTGTCAGCTCTTCTTTGTCTGAAAATGTTATTATTTTGACTTATTCTTGGAAGATGTTTTCATGTTTTATAAATCTCTAGTTATGTTTACTATGTCTCATCACATTGAAGATATTATCCAAAGGATTTTTTTCTGTTATTTTTTCCTAATTTCTACTGTTTGTAATAAGAAATCAGTTTTGGTGTAGCTGGCATATATTTGAATTTATCTGCCATCTTGTTCTGGTAGTTTTGAAGATCTTCTCTCTGTTTTTGATATTATCTACACTCACTATTCATATATGCATTGTTTTCAGTAATTCGGCAATACATTTTGAGCATGCACTGTATCATAAGAAATATTCTAGGCACTTGGAATGTATCTGTAAATGAAAGAAAACAAGCAAAAATGAATTTTGAGATTAATTATATTGTAAGGAGACTATTATGGGATTGAATTGTGCCCCCTCAAATATGTGCTGGAATTCTAAGTCCTATACCAGTGGATATAATGTAGTTTCATGTAATCTAATCACCTTCTATAATGCAATCTAATGTAATGTCAATCAGTTGCTGTCTTAACAGTATAGAGTGGGTTTGAAATCTAATCATCATTTTTGAGTTATATAAAGAGAAGCATAGACTTAGAGGCATTCGCTCACATGCTGGAGAAGACAGATGCCATGTGTGGATCTGTAAGGAATCAAGGAACACCAGGGCTACTGACAGGGAAGGAATTGACAAGGTCATGATCCTAATTTGGCTTTACAGCCTCCAGAAGTGAGAAAATAACTTTTTGGTCTTTAAAGCCACCCACTTCCCACTTCCGGTGTTTGTGTTACAGCAGCACTAGGAAACTAAGACACAGCCTAAAAATAAATATAATGAATAATATGTTAAAAAAAAAATTGTTGAGTCGATTCTGACTCAATGTGACCTGATGTGTGCAGAGTACAACTACACTTCATAGGATTTTCAAGGCTGTGACCTTTCAGAAGCAGATCATCAGATCATTCTTCCAAGGCACCTCTGGGTGATTCTGAACCACAAAACTTTAGGTTACTGGATTACAAGCAATCCTGGTATTACGAACATACTACTTATGTACAACCTGTAGTTATGAACATAGCACTGTAAGCTTTGTTATATTAAAAATTAGAGGTACATACAACAGTTTGTGATAACAAATGGGCGCTACTTTTTGATGCACATCAAAATATTATTATTACTGTATTGTTATTTTAAAGATGTTTTTGTGTATCTGGAAGTGTTTCTTTAATTTTTTTTAAATAAAAGGTTATATATACTATATACTACATACATTTGACTAACTGACATTAGATAGGAACTGAAGCTAACTGTTCTGACTTACGTTTAAACTAGATTTAAAAACAGATTTAGGAATGGAACTCGTTTGTAACCTGAGGACTGCTTGTACTTAACTATTTACGCCACCCAAGACTCTGGTAAGACATGTTGTTGTTATTAGGGGCCATTGAGTTGATTCCGACTCATAGCGACCCTATGAGACAGAGTAGACCTGTCCCATGGGGTTTTCAGAAGATCACCAGGTCTTTCTCCCATGGAGCTGCTGGATGGTTCAAATCATCAACCTTTTTGTGAACAGCTGAGTACTTAACAATTGCACCACTAGAGCTCCTTAAAACATGTAAGAAGCTGGTAATTTCTTTGGGAAAAAATAGACCAGGTTAAAGAGGAATGGCAATGCATATAAGTGTAGGTTGTGGCATATCCTTTGTGAATTGTTGCTCATTCTGAATCTGAGAATTGTTGTCTTTCATCAAATTTGTAATTTGTCAGTTATACTCACTAATCTATATATTGGACTCTAGTTAAATGTATGTAGTCATTTTCACTCTATTATCAATGCCACTTAATTCTTCCTCCTTATTTTTCATTTTTATCTCTCTTTTAACCATTATAGTTAATGTAAAATTCTAATTTCAGTACATTTATTCTAATTTTAGCTGTCTCTTTTATGTTCTAAATTAGTTAATTATATGTTTACTGTTGTTTAAATTAAAAGTTCAACCACTTATTTTAACTCTCACTTGATTTAAACCTGTTTGTTTATACAGTTTGAAAATTCCTGTACCTTGATACTCATGAGGAGTGTGTCTCTTAACTCAAGCAGATACAAGAGACTAAATGGGCAGCTTCTGTCTGGAGGTGAGATGGGAAGGCAGAAAGGGTTAGGAGCTGGTTGAATTATCACTGGGAATAAGGGGTAGAAAGGAGGAGTGTGCTGTCACATTATGAGGAGAGCAATCAGGGTCACATAACAATGTACGTATAAATTTTTGTATGGGAGAGTAACTTGAAATATAAACTTCACTTAAACTATAACAACAACTACAAAAATAATTATTAAAAAAAAAAAAAAATTCCTGTACCTGGAGTCTTGGTGTCTCATTCTGTTGTCTATTTTTTTTCTATTTTTTTTTTTTTAAACTGCAATCACATTTCTTGGAAATATACAGATTCAAATAATTTAAGGATAGAGTTCACATCAGGTTTCCCAAAAGATAAAATAAATTTACTTCTGCCAAGTACTCAGCCTGGGGCTGTTTTAACTAAATTCTTGTCCTGGTTATCTTTCAGGTCACACATCTTTTTTTTAATGCAAACCCCCATAAAGGCATTTTTGTGGAAAAACACACTGTCAGAGAAGACATAATATTAAAATTATAGTTAAAGTCAAGACTCAGTATGGACAATTTTGTTCAACATTTTTTGTCGTTGTTTAGAAAAAGAAGATATTGATGGATAGTTCACACTCATTTAGAGGCCACAGTCCTTTAAAGTTTCTGCTTTATGGAATTCTTCTATCAAAACTCCAATGTCATTGTCTTTTAAGCTTGGTCTACCCTTCCATTCCCTTAAGGATCCCAAGAACTCTGACCTCATCCTTATCAGAAACATTAAATGCTCTCAATGTGAAAGCTTTCTTTCTATGTAATTCTTACATTCTTGCCAGCTCATTAGAGCATTAAAACAATACATTGTTATGTTTTCTTCTACTGTTTTAGGGAGTGGACTGGCTAGGATATGTAGTCTACCATACTGAAGAAAAAATGTAGGTGAGGGTCACTTACAAAAATAGGAACTCATCTTTTTGTATTAAGGATTTGTGATGTAGCCTAAATAAAATAGAGTTTAAAAAATTAGCTTTGAAATTTAAGATTATCAGCATCAGGAGACATAAAACTTAAATTTTTCCTGAATGTTGAGTTAAATTCTTTCTGGTTTATAAACGAATATGGTATTATTTTTCAATTTTTAATGTAACATATTATTGAAACTAATTATTCGATATCTTTCTAAATTATGAAGGATATTTTGCCTTATACAATATAAGGATCTAATATAGGTCAATATGAATCCAAATTTATAGCGAGTTTTGTTCAAACTCCCTTCACTAATTTTGCATGCAAAATTTTCCAGTATTGCAAATCTGTATTATTTTGGTTACCAAAAAAGAGGCTCTGTGAAAGAAAAACCTGGCAACCTGCTGCCTTAAAGATTTCTGCCGAGGAAACCTATGGGGAAGTTTTACTGTGTTCTACAGGGTCGCTATGAGTTGGAGTCGATTCACGAGTCCACAACAACGACAATCAAAAGAGAAGATTTATAATGATAGCTGAAGAATTCTCATTAATTTTATGAATCTGATTGGTGAAAATATTACTCCAACACTAACACTGATCTCATAACAATGAGTGCAAAGCTTTTATGACCCTGGTTAGAAAAATTTACAGCTTTCTTTACCATTTATGTTTTAATCTATTCAGAATATAATCCAAAATAGGACTATAATAACTGCTCTCAATTTAATGGTTTTTTTTTTTCAGATAAAATGTATATTTTGGATTATTGTAAGTCTGAAGATACAAAGTAGGATTCTGAAAATATGACTAAAAGGAAACCATGAGTAATTATACCTTCCTGTCACCTGGATAGCACAAATAAAGTTCTTCATAGTAGAAATGATTATAATGCACACACACACACACACACACACACACACACACTCATTTGTGAGATGATAGAGTTTTCAACTATTGTCTTCAAACTTGTCAAATTCAATATGTTTCAAATCTAAAATTTATAAAGATAAAGGCTGTTCAGTGATATATTGTCAAAATACAAAGTACTCTTACTCAACAAATGGGATTTTTTTATGACAATTTCAGAGTCTCTTCTATTTCCCCTACATTATCAACAGGGGAGATTTTCTTTCCTTATTTCCCACTAATCATTTCTGACAAGCAGTTGCCAAACTTAACTGTGAAGAGCTGTCCATAGGGTTCTAGGTCAATCTCACCCCACAGGAAGAAAGTACACATGATGTCTATGAATAAATGCCCTCCAACAGAGGAAAAGGACAAGGTTGTACATAGTGAATGCATGCTTTCTTTTTAGCATAGTTAGCTCATCTCTAAAATTTAACTTGTTTCAGGTGTTTGACTTCCCCCACAGTTTTTCCTCTTAGCAAGAAATTCAGCGGTTTTTTATTATATTATACCTTTAGTCCAGCTATAGTATGAGTCAACCGTGGTAAGAAAACATGCACATTCTACTCAAAATACTAATAAAAAATTTTATAGAAGATAGAAGTACAATGCAGTGCATATGCATAAATACAAATATAATTTATATGTATGAGTATGTATATGTATAATTATAGATATAAAATATCCCATTAGAGAAAGAGAAAATTTAATTGTTTGGAAAAAAATTTAAGTGATTCTAGCCAAAGTAATATACATGTTAAATTTCCTGGTGGTTAAAACAGATTTTAGCGTTTGAAATGTTGATGACTGCTGTGTAAATTTAATCAATTTCCACTCATAGTTCTGAATTTTTGCTATGAATAATAATTGCACTGAAAATGAATAGGATGGCAACACTGCAAATATACATCTTTTCTGATCCAAGTGCAAGTGTTTTTGGAATATTCATTCAAAAAATACTTATGGCCACTTATGTGCTAGGCATTAATCTAATATTTGAATGAATAAAAATAGTTACATTCTGTGACCTAATGGCCTAATCCTCCTAATGGTCTAATGCACCACTTGTCTGTCAGTTTGTCCTACTGTGGTGGCTTGAGTGTTGCTGTGATGTTGGAAGTTATGCCACTGATATTTCAAATACCAGTATAATCATCCATGGTGGACAGCTTCCAGTGGCACTTCCAGACTAAGAAAGACTAGGAAGAAGGACCTGGCAATCTACTTCTCAAAATTTGGCCAGAGAAACCTTATGAATGGTAGCAGAACCCCGTCTGATACAGTGCTGGAAGACGATCTTCCTAGGCTGAAATGCATTT
>NW_004444312.1:313784-315429 GCF_000243295.1 Trichechus manatus latirostris
GGTAAAGATAGCCTCTGTGATAATTGGTTCTATGCTCTTTTTAAATGTATAATATTCCTTGTATAAATAAAAAAGATCAAAGGTACTATGACCCAAAACAAATTGGGGGTATAATAGTCTCTATTTAAAACAGCAATGTAGAGTTTACACTGAGGATAAAATTTAGTCATTCATTTAAATGTGACAAAATAAAACAATGTGAGTATTAATTGGTAAAAATATAGGAAATTAAATGAAAAGATGAAGTGGTAGAGAGTCTAGAGAAAATTGCTCAGTTTGCATATAAATTAGGTAATTAGCCCCTCACCTGCCCAGGTAGAAGTTTATAACCCTAATTAAAATAATGATATAAACTCCCAGGACTCATTAGGGAAATGTGAGAAGGCAAATAAAATGTAATTTTCCCTTTATGCAATTTTCCTTGACTTACTTTATAACATTAGCATAGATTAAGTTTATTTAAACATTTCATGCACCTGTCCCTTTTATAGTTGAAAATTCTGAGAGCTTTACTTAAAAATAAAATACAATGTAAACACCTCATCCATAGAAAATGAGAGTAAATAGGATGATAAGAATTGGAAAGCCTTTAAAAAAAGTTTGTTTTCTCTAAAATGTATATGGTTAAACTACAATGCTTCTACAATTCATAAATCTATGAATATGAATATTGATTTTTATTATACCTAAAGATGTATTCTTTTTAAAAACTTGCAAAGGTGTTAAAATATTATGATTGAACAAAGAAGTATTAACCTTAAAACAGATCATTCCTTTTATATTTTAATGAGTAAAGTATGCACATATTTGACACTAATTCATTTAATATACATTTATGGAACATTTTTGGAACATGTATGTACAGGTAGTCCCTGACTTACCACAGATTCAAGTTACAACAGACTGCTTTTACTTTTTTTTTTTACATGTTATCTTTAGTAATACATACTACATACAATGTTGCAGTGTATAATTTGCTGATGTCATCATATCTGTAAGTTTATATATAATGTTTCCAACATCCAAAGACAAATAAAGATCAGATTTATAAAGATACTCCTAATAAAAGGTAATAATATTGAAAAAAAAATGTTGTAAGTTGGGGACTACCTGTATAAGAAACTGCTGAGCATATGGGCAGGACATTAAATTTAAAGAGACACTTTTTAATGACTTCTAGGAGCTTATGTATTTGCTGGCACACAAACCAAACCAAAATAAATAAAAATGCATGGCAGTGGATTGTATATGCTAAAAAAGCCAGTAATGCTTAAGTGTTAAAAGAAATCAAAAAATAAAGGGAAAGAAGCCAGTATATATTAAGTGGATAATATATGTCAGGCAGCCGTTAAAATATTTTAAATATTTTAAAATATTTAATTCTGAAGATAAGATATTCTGCAATCAATGCAGAAAATGCATTTGACAAAGTCCAACACCCATTCATGATAAAAACTCTCAAAAAAATAAGAATAGAAACACTTAGAGGCACAGAGTAGCAGGGGTAGGGGTCTGGAGACCATGCTTTCAGGGGACACCAAGGTCAATTGGCATAACAAAACTTATTAAGAAAATGTTCTGCATCCTACTTTGGTGAGTGGCAGCTAGGGTCTTAAAAGCTTCCAAGTGGCCATCTAAGATGCAT
>NW_004444312.1:316102-317451 GCF_000243295.1 Trichechus manatus latirostris
CCAGTAAACAAAAATAAGTAGAATTTAGTGCATTGAAATAGAAATATAAATAGTGTCAAAGAAATAGGAAAAATTTGGGAAAATTGAGAAAATGTCAAATATATCATATTGCTGTAACACAGGATTTAAGAAACAGACTAATACGACCCAATATATAATTCTAGGGTAGAAACAAACAATAAATAAAAGCTAAATTATTAGGATCATAAACAGAAAAACTTAAAGGAGAATGGATAAATAATATATGGCAGTATGCATAAGAAGCAAAGATTACTGAACATTTCCATGACAGGAATTACAAAGATAGGAAAGACAAAGAAAATGACATGATTAGGAAAATTAAAACTCTAGAAAGTGGATTGAATAAAAATCATCTGTAGATATATAACTTCTAATTACAAGGAGACTTCAATAGTGTAGTCTAGTATTTTATCACACCCTAACACGTAACCCTAGCTCATTCTACTCCAACCATACTAGCTTTCTTATGGCTCCTTGTATCTGCCAAGTATGGCTGGGTCCCACACCATTTCCTGGTTTTGCCTGGTATATTCTACTCTGATACCCCCTCACATGACTCTGTGTTTCTCTCTTCGAGCCTTGTTAAACTTTCATTGCCACATGTAGCCAATATGGATCACTAATCTAAATATGTAGCCCTTCCATCAGCAGTTCCTGTCATTTTTTGTTTGTTTGTTTTCTATACTGACAAAATTGTTCTAATTCTCCTAGAATCCAAGTTTCTGGCTTTTGTGGAAGTTGAGGTAACTCACACAGGTTATTGCCCTTAAGTGACGTTTTGGATCTTGAGTCTTGAAAAAACTGGTTCCTAAAAGCTACGTGAGTCAAACAGTGGTCCAGATAAAGTAGAAAGACAGTTTTGCTTTGGGCATTGTGCTCTTTTGAAGAATTCAGCCAGTTTTGAGAAACAAACTCCAAAGGTCAGACTGGAAGCTACGTTTACAGTAAATCAGTAATTATTTTAATTGTTCTTCAGGACAATGCTGCATGAAAATCCTTCCTGACCACCATTTTGTTTATCAGTTCTGTTCACACCCTTTTTTCCATGACAATGCTGGTAAGATTTGTTATAAGAATTTTGGGAGAGGAGGGCCAAGATGGCTGAGTAGTCAGATGCTTCTGGTGGACCCTCTTACAACAAAGACCCAAGAAAACAAGTGAATTGATTCTATGCGGCAATCTGGGGACCCTGAACATCAAAGGCAGAACTGAGAAACCGAACTGAGTGTCGGGGGAGAGACGGTTCGGAAGAGGCAAGGAGTTGCCGGAGCCGACCCGGCGAGAGCCTGATCCCTTCAGGCCTGAGCAGCTCCGGGGTGAGCGGTGAG
>NW_004444312.1:329990-341163 GCF_000243295.1 Trichechus manatus latirostris
CTGAAGAACAACGCTGTCAGTGATAGGATAATATCCATACTCCTATAAGGAAGACCAGTTAATGGCATATTTGACCTCCACCTCACAGGAACCAGCTTAGTGCTGACTCTTATGGTCAGGACTGGTCTTTCAGTTGATGTCAAAGAAAGTTCCCTTATTACAGATGGTCATCTTATGGCCAACTAAATAAAGAAGTTTTATATTAAGTCTTATATATATCTGTTTGGCTTTGTCTTATATTTAAGAATAAAGATCTTTTTCAAATTATAATTCTAAATAGTCTTCTTAAAATAAAACCTAATTGATTAAAAAAAAGAAAAAGAAAAACTTACTAGATGTGTTTTATTCCTCCCCCAATGGTTACTCCCTGGGTTTGGGGGATAGGCAATGCTTCCTTGTAAATCTGCATATTGAGCATTTCTGAAAACAGGTTCACTCTGTGGCTTGTGGTGATGCCTTCATAAGTGGTTTTCAATTAACCTCTGGCATGTATCTCTGAATATTTAATGTTGCATCATTTTTAAAGCAATTGCTTTATTCTGAAATGCAATTATTATAACACAAACAAAATTAGAGAAATATTAGGTTGTTTCACCAAAAGTCTTGAGTTCCTTTCCTAGTAAGTTTGTTCTTTTAGTAAGAACGAAAAGATGACCGCTAACCATTTTATTTTTCAAGATTGGATGATTCAGTTGAGCTTCATAGGCTAAAGGCAAATGTAATACATGCAGTTATTAGTTTGTGATTAATTTAACATGAAAAGAGTTACATTTTTCCCAGTTGGTAGTTAAGATCTTTATTATTTTACAACTGAATGTACTCACTAAGTTCATGTCCGTAGAAAACAAGCTAGCAATGGTGAGAGTTCAAGAAATGACCCTGGTTTTCTTCTTTCCCCAGTAAAGAATGGAAATCATCTCCATATACTTGTTGTTGTTAGGTGCCGTCAGTCGGTTCCCATTCATAGCAACCCTACCTACAACAAAACGAAGCACTGCCTGGTAATGTGCCAGCATCACAATCGTTGCTATGCTTGAGCCCATTCTTGCAACCCCTGTGTCATTCTATCTCATTGAGGGTCTTTCTCTTTTTTGCTGACCCTCTACCTTACCAAGCATGAAGTCCTTCTCCAGGGATGGTCCCCCCGATAACATGTCCAAAGCACACGAGACGAAGTCTCGCCATCCTCCCTTCCAGGGAGCAACTGGCTGTACTTCTTCCAAGACATACTTGTTTGTTCTTCTGGCAGTCCATGGTATATTCAATATTATTTGCCACCATCACAATTCAAAGGCATCAATTATTCTTCTGTGTTCCTTATTCATTGTCCAGCTTTTGGGTGCATATGAGGTGATTGAAAATACCATGGCTTGCATCATGCACACCTTAGTCCTCAAAGTGACATCTTTGCTTTTTAATACTGTAAAGAGGTCTTTTGCAGCAGATTTGCCTAATGTAATATGTTGTTTGATTTCTTGACTGCTGCTTCCATGGGCGTTGATTGTGGATCCAAGCAAAATGAAATCCTTGACAAGTTCAATATGTTCTCCATTTATCATGATGTTTTTTTATTGGTCCAGTTGTGAGCATTTTTATTTTCTTATGTTGAGGTATAACCCATACTGAAGGCTGTAGTCTTTGATCTTCATTAGTTAGTGTTTCAAGTCCTCTTCACTTTCAGTAAGCAAGGTTGTGTCATCTGCCTATCACAGGTTGTTAATAATGAGTCTTCCTCCAATCCTGACGTTGTTTCTTCTTCATATAGTTCTTCTTCTTGATTATTTGTTCAGCACACAGATTGAATTAAAAAAAAAAAAAAAAAGTTGTTGTCAAGTTGATTCCGACTCATAGCGAACCTATCGGATAGAGTAGAACTGCCCCATAGGGTTTCCAAGGAGCAATTGGTGGATTCTAACTGCTGAGCTTTTGGTTAGCAGCCAAGCTCTTACTCACTGCGCCACACAGATTGAATAGCGGGTCTTAAAAAATCTTTTTAATTGCCTGATAACTTAGCTATCAGGAAATAATTCAGATACAAGTATGTGCTATTGCATTCTATATCTATATCCTCATATATTTCATTGCTTACTATATATTTCCCATTTGATAGTCTAACCAATTCAAACAAAACCATCTGAAATGTACAGTGTAGTGTTAGTTTTGGTTTACTTTCTCACTGAATGGGAAACCACTCATTCCTAGTCTAAATCTGAAATCTAGCTCTAACTCCCAACTCTAACCCATATTTACCACTTCCCTAGTTATTGAAATAAATATCATTTATATGATTCCCTGAAACAACTTTCTACATGGACTTGTTTCCATTAGATTTTTTTCCCCAATTTTATGAATTATAAACTTGTGGGAGGAACTTTTCCAATAGGAAAAGTCTTGCCCCCTTGTAAATAAATATTAATTTCTTCCTCAGAATAATTTACTCAACTACTGTGTATTCCACACTGTATTAGTTTTGGGGACATCATGATAAAATAGTATATGATATTCCTGCTATCATAAAACATAGTCTAGTTATTGACAAATGGAATACTCTTTAGTTTTTGACATGCAAGGATGTTGGTAGTTGGCACACGCTTACCTCTTTAAGTATCACCACTCTCAGTATCCATATTTCACCCATATGGGAATCCTCACTGATTTTTATGGTGTTCATACTCTCTCCCTGCTCTCAGCTTTTGAATACATCTGATCCTGTGTTAAGAAAGCACAGCAACAGATAGCAACAGAAAGATTATAAAAATTGATTGAGCACATACTTGTTTGGCTCATTCAGATGAAGAAGGGTATATCATTTTATCCTATTAATCTGTTTTCTAAACTCCCTATACTGTCTTAGTCTTGTTTTGATTCATATTTGTTTTTCAGTTTTCACTTTAAATTTCTCTAACCTCTTAAATCTCCACCTATATAAAGCAAAAGTACGTTCTCCATGTTCTTATACCACATAAGACAATATTATTATACTTTTCTTGATGTCACTGTTTCCCCAATACAAACTCCAGTGCTTCATGTTTAATACATATTATTGAATTAATGAATAATGTTATCCATTAGGAAGCTTTTGTAAGGAAAATTACATGTCATCACAGGTTTTTTGAGAATCAGATGCCAAGATGGAATTACACAGGCAACTAGTTTGTTGGAGGAAATGCCTTTGTATTGAAGGATAAAGAGAAGATGGTGCAGGAATAGCCAGGAAGAGCCTTTGGTCCATAATACTGACAGCTGTAAAAGGAGATCTAGAAGGAGGATGATTGGGAAGGAGGAGCCTTAGACAGCAGTGAAGATCTGAGAAATGCTCAGTCACACTGAATGGAACCCCAGAGCAAATGCTGTACTTTAGAGAAGCCTTAACTTGGACAGGAATGCAAGGCTCTAGTAACTTTTCTCTACTCATCCACTGGCAGGGATCAGACTGGTGAGAACATGGCATCTGTATGAGTGCTCCGGCAGCTCCAAAGTAGACTAGCTGGAGGCAGCCCACCAACTACCGTCCTTACAATGATTATCTTGAATAAAGTTCTGAGAGAAGAACCCTCTTGATGGCCACACACCATTTCAAATTCTCTCAAACAAAAAGAAAACTCATTACCTAGTATAATAGTAAGTTCAGAGGTCAGAGAAATCTTAAGATTTGTGCATTTACCTGATAAGCGACATCATTGGTTTTCTGGTTGTTTCTAGCTCTATTCTCTGTCATTATATGTTTTGTCTTCACCTTCAATCTTGCAGCCAAATGTCTGCAGAAGTTTGGAGCATTGTATTCAGATACAACAACATACAGCAGGCTAAAAGAGAGCAGGTTTTCTTGAAGCTTTCTCTTAGGAGCCTGTGAGAGTTATAACCTCATTTGTCTTTGTACTGAATTTTGTCACATGCCTATTTACATTCTAATCACTGGCAAAGAGAATCAGGCTATACTTAGATTAATCAGGTCAAACCTGAATCAGGGAATAGGGCAGCTAACCTTGAAAAATAGCAATGCAGTGGGAGGATTAGACATACCAAATATTCTCTGTGTCGTAAAGTGAAAGAGAAAATTGATACTGGCAGCCAACCTATAGCATACACTACAGATGCACAACTGGAGAGTCATTTATGGTCAATGTTAGAAATTTTATTAGAAATTATTAGCTGATCACAAAAACTAATTTCTCTTTTCCTGGGTGAATGATAAAATTGGACCATTTGCTATACATACTTACATTTTGGTAGACATTTAGGTTCTACGCTATGGAATGTGAGCAGAAATGATATGGCCTGCTTCCAGACCTGGATTATATAAACCTCCCATTCATAATTCTCCATACTCTTTTTTTGCTTTTTCTGGTTGGCTAGAATGGAAACAACCCCCAGAGTCATATGTTTAGGATGGAGAAGCCATGGATGAAAGGAGACCAGGACTTTGAATCACCCTGGAGGAGACCATAGATATAGCATCCATATTATTATGTAAGCAAGAAATAACTTTAATTCCTTTAAGATTTGGAATTTCAGTTGTTTTATCATCAAAGCAGATGATACCTTAACTATTAAAGTAGTTGTAAAACATTTAAAATGAGTGTGGTTTGACACCTATAAAGCAATTTTTCCCCATATCACATTCCCAAAACCTTATTTCTGTACAAAGAATAATTATTTCCCAAGTCCAGCAAAAAGGACTGTCTTGTCTATCTACATACACTCCATATAACCAATCTCTAGATATTGTATATTTAACAAATTTGTGCTAAATGTAGGCAGTTTTGGATTTATCTTTGCATTTTCAATTTTCTTATTTTTCTATTTATTATTAAATTTTATTAATGCTTGATTCAAAATAGTTTTCAATTTTTTTGTTTCTACTTTTGAGTGTTTTTCATTATCCTAGTATTCTTTTCACTTTTCTCATAGGCAATCCCATGTATATTTTATTATCTCTACCATATCTATTTATAAAATTAAAATTAATTTTGTGTCATATTGTCATTATTCCTTCTACAGTAAGACTGTTACCCTAAGTAGGTGGTACTCTTTTAGGTAGTAGCCATAAGTAATGCTTATTTTCCCATTACCATGCTCAGTTATAGGGACTCAGCAGGAAAACCAAGAAAACATATTAAATTGAGTTAAACTGAAAGACATTAGTGAATTGTAGTACTGATATTGATATTTTTATTTTTACAAGCCAAATTCTCAAATGGGGATCCATAATCAGTCATTAAGTCTTTTTATCAGATACTATTACTAGTCACTGTTCAACATAAATTGTAATATACTTCAGATGGATAAATATTTCAGAACTGAAGATTGAGGGAGCCATTAAGGAAATCTCACCACTGTTATTGCTTTTAAAACCTACCATAATTTAAGGTTATGAACAATCAACTTTCTCGGGAGAAAACACATCACCAATCCACTAAAGACAACAACAAAAAACCTACATTATCACAAACAATACTGTTAGTATAAAATGAAAAACTGAATTTTTCATAACTTCAACATTGTAAAAAACAAATATGAACAACAGTGGTTCAATTAAAATCATTTTGATGTTCTTGGCAGTTTTAAAGTTCAGTATCTAAAAATAGGAAGTGGTAAGATTAAACGTACCAAGCTATAAAAAAGGATTGAGAGCACTTATCATTGGCTTATTTTAACGTAATAAAATAATTTTATTTAACTTACCTAACCACTAGGCACTTTCCATTTGCAGCTCCAAATCATTACTCTCCTTCATTCTCTTCTTATTCCGAGAAGCGTTCCATGCTTTCACAAGATCTAGAAATGATATTAGTTGTCAAAAATGAAACTGAACCATGGTATTTTCAATCACATCATACTCATGCAAAAGCTGGACAATGAATAAGGAAGAAATGAAGAAGAATTGATGCATTTGAATTATGGTGTTGTGAAGAATACTGAATACATCATGGACTGCCAGAAGAATGAACAAATCTATCTTGGAAGAAGTACATACAGAATGCTCCTTAGAAGTGAAGGTGGAGATACTTCGTCTCACGTACTTTTGACAAGTTATCAGGAAGCACCAGTCTCTGGAGAAGGACATCATGCTTGGTAAAGTAGAGGGTCAGCAAAAAAGAAGAAGACCCTCAATGAGATGGACTGACACAGTGGCTGCACCAGTGGACTCAGACATAGCAACAACTGCAAGCACGGTGCAGGACTGCGCTGTGTTTTGTTCTGTTGTACATAGGGTCACTATGAGTGGGAACCCACTTGACAGCACCTAACAACAACAGCAACAAAAAATGTCAAATTTTAGAGTTGGATGAAACGGTTTCTTGTTGATTCACTGCAAAATGAGCCATTAATATATGCCAAGTTATTACTTGGGCCCAAAACCATTTTAGAGATACATGCAATGAAAAGAGTTTCTCTTTGTGGTCTTTCCGGCCTTGGGTTTGTAGTTCTGCCAAGATGATTTGCTAGGCCACAATCTTGCAAAAGGATTGGATAATTTACTATCCAAAGAAGGTCTGTAAAACACTTGCAGGAATTGGACAGTTTACTATGCAAATTAGTTGACTGTGGCCTACCAAGGGGATTGGTCAGTTTGTGGTCTTGGTGGGGGGTTTGCTAAGTAACATCAAATCGGTTCCCACTCATAGTGACCCTATAGGACAGAGTAGAACTGCCCCATAGGGTTTCCAAGGAGGGGATGGTGGATTAGAACTGTCCACCTTCTGGTTAGCAGCCGCGCTCTTAGCCACTACACCATCAAGATTCCTTGGTAGGGGGAGTAGGCTTATAAAAGGACTAATCCCACAGAGGTTGAGGGGGCACGCACTACCATCAAGAAGAAAAGCTGGGAGTAGAGCATGTCCTTTGCACTGGAGGTCCCTGTGCTGAGAACCTCCTAGACCCAAGACACAGAGGGAGATGTAACACTGCAAACAGCCAGAGATGGCGCAAGCAGTGAGAAACAGGAGACTGGGGTGAGACGGTGTGGTGGGCTTCACCACCCATGGAGCAAGGCAGCTGCAGTGGGTTTGCTGACCCACGGGGCAAGATAGCTGAGCACCTTTGGGCAGGAGCCTTGCTGGTGGAAAGGGCTAGGCACTTACAGGCAGAGTCAAAAGAGCTGTAGCTCTTGCCTGAGTGGAGCCCAGCGGCAGAGGCCAGGCCTAAGCAGGGGCCAGCAGCAGAGATCTGAGAGGGGCTTGGCCTGTGGGCGTAGCCAAGAAGCATGGCCTGCCTGCAGGCACTGCCAAGAAGGAGCTGAGAGCTGTCTTGATTGGAAGTTGTTCTGATTGACGAACTGTATCCTGTCTTTTAAGTCATTCCTGTTACTTCCAAATTGATTCTGATCCCGATTTGTAGCCTGTTACTTCTCTAATAAACAACGTAATCGTGAGTGTGGTCTGTGAGTTCCATGTGGCCATCTCAACAAATTATCAAATCCAGCAGAGAAGTGAAGAGTACTGTGCAGAGGGCAGCAGGTGTCAGAATTGGCAAAAGGTTGGACAGCAGAGGTATATCTGACCTCCACCTCATTGGAATCAACTTTGGAATGATGGTTCTTCTTCTCACTGCCCCTGAAATTAGGCAACTTCTGACACCACTGCGTTACAAAATACAAAATAGAATTGTATCATTGTTCAAATAGTACAGAAATGCATCCCCTTTGATCCATTCCTAGCAATTAATAACTCCATGAGTTATGTGCATTTTAATGGAGATTAAAGAATATGGAAATAATAATAATTCAGCATTAAAATATACTATATCAGTATTCCAAGGAGGGATCATAGACAGAAAAGTTAAACATAAAGTATATATTCTGAATTTTCCCATGCAATTTGTCCAATGTATATGAGACTGTAAGCAGTCCCTATCAGAAGCACTACCATTAAGCAGAGATAATGTACAAGATGCTGAAAGAAGTAATCAGACATCACTTAGGGATATTCTCTCTTGGGGAATGCAAACTGTAACTTGGGAGCTAAAGTGACACCACCTCTAATTTCCATTTTCCTCTATCATCTTAATACACATTGCTATATTTTGCAAGACATTTCACAAAGTAAAGCCTACATTTAGCAGACTCTGTGCACCTTGATGAAGCAATGTAACTGATTTCCGGACAATTACACGACATCAGAAGCAGTATATGCAGCATTCAACCGATGCCCTTAAAATAAATGCATGTCTCCTTTTTCTATTCTCCCAATGTTCAAAATTCATGGCCTATTTTGAAACATCTCAGATATGAGAAAGAAGAAGAAGAGCCTAGGAATAAATAAACCAACAATATGGAGCTATCACATTGCTGGACTTCTTTCAAACTTTTTCATGAAAGAGATATAAATTCTCCTGTTAAACCACTCTCACTGTTTTTCACAGAATCTAAGAAGTCATGAATTATTGCTTTTTTACCACTAAGAAATGTATAAAAAGTGCTTGTGACTTGATATGACACACTGTTAAATATTCTTGAGATGCATCTAACAGGTTTTTCGATTCAGCAATTATGTTTTACATACGCTTGCACATTTACTGATTTCAAAATTTCCTCTAACTTCATTCATATGAAATATCTTATTCAAATTCCTGCCACAATTCAATATTTGTCATATTGAATTTTTCCAGATTATTTTAATAAAATGTTCTACATTTCTTCTAAAAGTTCAAGGAGCTTTAGGAATGGGATACTATTTTATATCATTATCTAGTATTTTGTTTTCAAAGGTAACTCTTGTTACTGATTGAACTATGATATATAATACACATATCTAAGGGGCAAAAACTTTAAGTATACAGCACAGTACATTTTCATAATGTGACCATAACAATGCTATCAAAACCTAGGTATATATATACTAAGTATTGCTAGAATCCAGAAGTGCCCACTGTGAAACCTCCCAGTAACTATTATAAACCAGTTGCCATGGAGTCAATTTCGACTCATGAAGACCTCACACATATCAGAGTAGAACTCTGCTCCACAGGGTTTTCAAGGGCTGATTTTTCGAAGTTGATCACCAGGACTTTCTTACAAGCAGCCTCTGGGTGGACTAGAACTTCCAATCTTTCAGATAACAGCTGAGCTCATTAACTTTTTGCACCACCCAGAGACTGTAAACACTATTCTAAGCTTTATTTTCATGAGTTAGTTTTGCCTGATGTCATAGATTGAACTATGTCCTCCCAAAAATGTGTGTATCAATTTGGCTGGGCCATGATTCCCAGAATTGTGTGGTTGTCCTCCATTTTGGATTGTAATTTTATGTTAAACAGGATTAGGGTGGAAGCGTAACACCCTTACTAAGGTTACATCCCTGATCCAATGTAAAGGGAGTTTCTCTGGGGTGTGGCCAGCACCACCTTTTATCTTACAAGAGATAAAAGGGAAGAGAGGCAAGCAGAGAGTGGGAGACCTCATACCACCAAAAAAGTAGCGCCAAGAGCAGAGCACATCCTTTGGACCGGGCGCCCAGCAACAAAAAAACCCTAGTCCGTGGGAAGATTGATGAGAAGGCCGACAGAGAGAGAAAGACTTCCTCTGGAGCTGACGCCCTGAATTTGGACTTTTAGCCTACTTCACTGTGAGGAAATAAACTTTTTTGTTAAAGCCATCCACTTGTGGTATTTCTGTTATAGCAGCACTAGATGACTAAGACACCTGATATTGAATTTCATATAAATGGAATCATGTAAAATATAACAGTTTCAGTCTGGTTTAAAAGACACAATCAGTAGTACTGGGAAAGTGTGGGCTCCTGGGCTTCTCCTCAGGAGCAACAGTGATGCCAGCAGCAGCAGCAGCAGCAACATGGACTTCAGAAGCTTCCTTGAGAGTTCAGAGTTCAAGGTTCTACTTGACAGTTGCTGCACTTCAGTTGAATCAATGTATATTCAGAATTGTGGGCACTGGAATGCACCACCTCACACTGTTTGTTCTTCCAGTTTAGGGAAGGTAGAATTGATGCATTTGAATTATGGTGTTGGCCAAGAATATTGAATACACCATGAACAGCTATAAGAATGAACAAAAGTGTCTTGGAGGAAGCACAGCCTTGAATGAACTTTGGAAGTGAGGATGGCAAGACTTTGTCTCACATACTTTGGACATGTTATCAGGAGGGACCAGTCCCTGGAGAAGGACGTCATGCTTGGTAAGGTAGAGGGTCAGCAAAAAAGAGGAAGAGACTCAGTGAGATGGACTGACACAGTGGCTGCAACAATGGGCTAAGCATAACAATTTTAAGGATGGCACAAGACCGGGTAGTGTTTTATTCTGTTGTGTATAGGTTCGCTATGAGTGGGAACCAACTCACCAGACAACAAGTAAATTCCTTTAGTTACTCATAATCTGAAGTATATTCTCTGACCCCTTTTTGCTCTTTGCTCATCAGCCTTCCCAAAACTTCTGTAAACAACCCTTACAATCTACTGTCTATCTTTTGAAAATTTCCAGTAGTCTCTGTTTTCTGGACAACATCTGTTTTCCAACTGTGGGTACAACACCATATACCATATACCATACACCAATTCACTTCCCTGTGTTAAACTCGACAGTCCTCTTTCTTCTCAATAGTCTCCTCTTTATCTTTATTTTCCCTCATTCTTTATATGTGTGTATATATATATATATATACACACACAGGTAGTCCCCAACTTATGATGTTATTCGAGTTAAGACAAACCACACTTAATGACCGTCCTTTTTCTTTATCCATCTTACTGTCAGCAATATGCACTACATACAATCTTGCAGCACATAATTTGCTGATGTTAGCATTTGAATGCCAACCCCAAATACAAATAAAGATTGGATTTATAAAGATATTGATAATGAAAAGCAATAATAATGAAAACTAAAAAAAAAGGTATTTGACTTACCTTAGAACTGACTTACAAGGAAGTTGTCCGAACGGAACCCTGTCTTAAGTTGGGGATTACCTGTATACATATATTTATATATTTAACTAGGACTTACATATATGAAGAATTTAACATCTCTAGTCTCTTTATTCTCATTATATATTCATATTGTCTGAATCCATTACTATACCACTAACCAGAGTTATAGCTCTGATCAGTCTCATAGTCTCATAGCCAAGTCTTAAATGTGCAGCACCAGGATTAAAGGCTTCTTCTCTATGCCTATCTCATTCTCCTTTTTCTACTTCTATATTTGTACTCTGTCTAA
>NW_004444312.1:341639-344465 GCF_000243295.1 Trichechus manatus latirostris
CATTACATTTAAGTAGAAGTTGACTGTCATTTTGGAAAAATTGAGGTTACAACATTTTTACACATAAGATTTTTAACCAAGGAAATTACGCTAACAGAAAATATGTAAATAAATAAAAGTAAAGTAACATTAAGAATTTAATGTCCCTGGGTGATGCAAATGCTTAAGCCCTGGACTACCAAAGGTTGGTGGTTCAAACCAACCCAGACATGTCTCAAAAGAAAGGCCTGGGGATCTGCTTCCAAAAGGTCACAGCCTTGAAAATTGTATGAAGTGTAGTTCTATGCACACATTGGGTAGCCATGAGCAGGGATCAATTCAACAGCAATGGATTTTGTTTTGGGTTGGTTATGTTACTGTTAGGTGTCATGAATTGAATTATGTCCCCCAAAATATGGATTATCTCCTTGTTCTGTTTGAATGACTATAAATCCTAACCATTATATCTGTGGATGTAGTATAATCCCATATAATGTAATCATCTTCCATAATACAATGTAATGTAATGTAATGTAATCAATCTGTTAAGGACACACCAGTCTAGGGTGGATGCTAAACCTAATCACTTCTGAGTTATATAAAGAGCAACCAAGACACAGAGACATGCACACACATACAGGGAGAATAAAGACACTATGTGATGACAAAAAAGGCAGATGAATCTACAAGCCTAGGTCCTCGAAGAATTGCTGGGTACTAGAAGATGAAATAGACAAAGAAGGACCTCTCCTTAGAGGCATACCATGAATTAGGACTTTTAGCACCAACCACTAATGCCAAAAATTAAGAAGTTGAAGATTTTTACCAACTTCTGCAGTCTGAAATTGGTCAAACATGCAATCAAGATGCATTCATAATTAGTAGCGATTGGGACGCAACGTTTGGAAACAAAGAGGAAGGATCAGTAGTTGGAAGATAGAGCCTTGGTGAAAGAAATGATGCTAGAGATTGCAAGGTAGAATTTTGCAAGACCAACTACTTATTCAATGGAAATACCTTTTTTGAACAATAAACGGTGTCTATACCCATAGACGTCACCAGAGAGAATACACAGGAATCAAACAGATTACATCTGTGAAGAGACAACAGAAAAGCACATTATAAGTCAGAACAAGGCTGGGGTCAAATGCAGAACAGACCATCAAATGCTCATATGAAAGTTCAAGTTGCAACTGAAGAAAATTAAAACAAGTTAACAAGAGCCAAAGTATGACCTTGATTATATCCCACCTGAATTTAGAGACCATCTCAAGAACAGATTTGACACATCGAACACTAATGACCAAAGACCAGATTAGTTTTGGAATGTCATCAAGGGCATCATACACGAAGAAAGCAAAAAGTCATTAAAAAGACAAGAAAGAAAGAAAAGACCAAAATGGATGTCAAAAGAGACTGAAACTTGCTCTTGAACATAGAGAAGCTAAATCTAACAGAAGAAATGATGAAGTAAAGGGGCTGAACAGAAAATTTCAAAGAGTGGCTCAAGAAGACAAAGTTAAGTATTATAATGAAACGTGCAAAAACCTGGAGTTAGAAAACCTAAAGAGAAGAACAAGCTCAGCATTTCTCAAGTTGAAAGAACTGAAGAAAAAAATTCAAGCTTTGAGATGCAATATTGAAGGATTCTACGGAGAAAATATTGGACAACGCAGGAAGCATCAAAAGAAGATGGAAAGAATACACAGAGTCACTATACCAAAAAGAATGGGTCGATGTTCAACCATTTCAGGAGTTAACATATGATCAAAAACCAATGGTATTGAAGGAAGAAGTCCAAGTTGCACTGAAGGTATGGGTGAAAAACAAGGCTCCAGGAATTGTCAGAATACCAATTAAGATGTTTCAACAAATGGTTGCAATGCTGGAAGCACTCACATCTCTATGCCAAGAAATTTGGAAGGCAGCTTCCTGGCTAACTGACAGGAAGAGATCCATAGTTGTGCCCATTCCAAAGAAATGTGACTCAACAGACTATCATACACAAGTAAATTTTTGCTGAAGATAATCCAAAAATAGTTGCAACTGTTAGTTGCAACTGTAACTGCCAGAAAATCAAGCTGGAGTCAGAAGAGGACATGAAACTAGAGATATTATTGCTGATGTCAGAAGGATCTTGACTGAAAGCAGAGACTATCAGAAAATATGTTTATATGTGTTTCAGTGATCATTTAAAGGCATCTGACTGTGCAGATCTTAACATATTATTGATAACATTGTGAAAAATGGGAATTCCAGAACACTTCATTGCGCTTATTAGGAACATGTATATAGACCAAGAAGCAGTCGTTCAAACAGAACAAGAGGATGCTGCATGGTTTAAAATCAGGGACGATGTGCTTCAGGGTTGTATCCTTTCACCATACTTATTCAACCTGTATGCTGAGCGAATAATCCGAGAAGCTGGACTATATGAAGAAGAACACAGCATCGGGATTGAAGGAAGACTCCTAACAACCTCAATATGCAGGTGACACAACATTGCTTACTGAAAGTGAAGAGGACTTGAAGAATTTACTCATAAAGATCAAAGACTGTGGACTTGAGTATGGAATGCACCTCAACATAAAGAAAACAAAAATCCTCACAACTGGACTAATAAGAAACATCATGATAAACGGAGAAAAGATTTAAGTTGTCAAGGATTTCATTTACTTGAATCTACAATCAATGCTCATGGAAGCAGCAGTCAAGAAATCAAAGGCCTTATTGCATTGGGCAAATCTGCCGCAAAAGACCACTTTAAAGTGTTAAAAAGCAAAGATGTCTCTTTGAGGACTAAGGTGCAACTGACCCCAGGCATAGTATTTTCAGTTGCCCCATATG
>NW_004444312.1:344925-346095 GCF_000243295.1 Trichechus manatus latirostris
TTAGTTACAGCAGCACTAGAAAACTAAGACACTAGGAAAATCTTTTCTTTTTTTTTTTTTATAAAATGAATACATAAATGAAACTTTGTCCTGTAGCAGATGTCCGTATATCCTGATTTGGCGGGGAGAGCCACAAAACTGAGATAGTACATCAGGTGATCATCTCAAGTACCATTTCATTATGGTAGAAGTGATTGCTACTTACATTAAGTAAAATAAAAGTGAAAGAGTAGTAGTATCTGGTATTCAAAACACCAAAGTAGAGTTGATAAAATGCCAAACCACAGTCTATAATGGCTAAGTGAGGGTGAAGAATATATGAAGAGAATGTGTCAAAAGTCAACAGAAGAAGCAGTCAGCTTTAGGGAATTTTAGAAGAAGGTGCTATGTATGGAATAATATCCTTAGACAAACAATGATATTTATTTTGTTTGGGGTTTTGATACAAGTTTGCTTATACAGATTTAACATTCCTTGGTAGGACCGGCATCCTGCCAAAGCAGAGTTATGTGAAATGAGAGTTATGTGAAATGAGAAGTGAAGCTGTTGAAATAAAGAAATGTGTTTAGTTTTTAATTATGCCGTGAGTGATGCCATGAAGCATATTTACTTGATATTTTATCTATTGTTTAATGAATTAGTTATAAGGGAGGGAGATCAATATCTTTGAAAGTACAGCAAATAATTATATAATTCAGCTAGGAATTGCCTGTTCATTTGTCAACATTGTTATATTCCTTGAAAAGTAAATAGCAAAAGTAATTTCCAGTTTCTCTGCATATAGAATTCTTATTCAACAATCTCTAAATGCCTAGATTTTCTCTCTCCTACTGATTTCATCGTACGCACTAAAGATAACTATTTTAGCACGATCTAGCACAAGAACAAATAGTGCCCTCCCACCTCTGTTTCCCAATCCTTCTAAATATTTGCTTAACATCTTAACAATGCATGAATAACTGAAGTATTTGGTTTCTGTCTTAGGCATCTAGTGCTACTATAACAGAAATACCACAAGTGGATGGCTTTAACAAAGGGAAATTTATTTTCTCACAGTCTAGTAGGCTAGGAGTCCAAATTCAGGGCATCAGCTGCAAGGCAAGGCTTTCTGTCTCAGTCAGCCTTCTTGTCAGTGTTCCCCTGGACTAGGAGCTTCTCCACACAGGAACC
>NW_004444312.1:368541-369888 GCF_000243295.1 Trichechus manatus latirostris
TACCATTACTAAAGGTGCATATGCTCAAACTTCTAAAATTTCCCTACTTTATTTCTACTCTATGGTCATTCTAACATATATGAATAAGGAGGCCAGTCCGTGAATATTAATTGCAGAATTGTTTCAAAACTTTAAGTTAGTTGAAATACTCTAAATGCTTCTTAATATGAAAATGGAGGACTTTTATTTATTTAATAAAGTCCCATACAGCAATATAACAAAAATAGATATTCAGGTATCATCAGGAATGGACCTCAAAAACATAATACTGGAGTTAGAAAGAATGTAGAATAACACATAGAAGATAATAGTTTATTTAGTTTTAAAGATTCAAACATTATAATATGCTGCATATATATTCTATATATGTCTTTATATTTAAAAGTACAGAAATATACATGGGAATGGTAAACATCAAATTTCAGCCAGTAGTTATCTCTTGTAGTACAGGCAGTCCCTGGGTTACGGGCATCCAACTTGCAGAGAGCTCATACTTAAGAATGGACTGCGATAAGGCCTATTATATTAAAATTTTAAATTAAATAAAATTGTTTGTAATAAAGAACACATGCACTACTTTGTGATGCTCATGAAAACATTTCACAGTTTGGAGGTTTTTCTTAAGTGTTTTATATGCACAGAAAGGCAAAATATATACTATATACTAAGATAAATATTTAACTGACGCTAAATAAGAATCATATGTACCTGTTCTGACTTACCTACAAATTCGCCTTAAAGATAGACTTAGGAACGATGTTGTTTGTAACCCGGGGACTGCCTGTATGTCTGATAATATAATGTTGTTAATGGTTATATAGCTATATCTAAAGTTTTGTTGTTGTTGTTTTATTTTTGGCATATTTAAAATATTTTATAATTGGAAGTTGAGTATTTAAAAAATAATATATTAGATTTCAATATAGGAAGACTATGAGTCAAATTGACTTGGCAACAATGCGTTTTTAGATGACTGGGGTATTTTGCTATGTACCGGTACATGACTAAATTAATTATCTATTATAGTTTTGTTCAAATTCAATGGAAAGTCTGAAGACTTTTTAAAATAATTGCAATTTGTCATGTAATCAAGAGCATTTTGCAAGAGTAAGTGAAATAGGAATATCTGAGTGGAAGGAGAGCGAAATAATGTGCTGTTTTGATATTTGAGGTGACATACAACGGTACTGGAAAGCAGGGAAATTTCATGAAAAATAATGTATAGAAGAGACAAAAATGACTTACCAATTGACTCCAATGTTTCTGATAGATGTGAGTAATGTTAGTAACATTGGCTGAAATGGGAAAGACAGGGTAGAGCTTTCTAAAGACAAATTTGATGAGTTC
>NW_004444312.1:372051-374377 GCF_000243295.1 Trichechus manatus latirostris
CGTGTTATTTGCATAAAAATATGATATGCACATTCACTTATACTCTCTCCAGACTATTTACTTCTCCACTTTGGTTCCTCTAGGAAATTGAGTTTTAGTCTCCAGATTTATAATTTTATGAGTTAAGTATGCCTCTCCCTACAAATGATAATACTTAAAAAATAATTACTATTTAAAATTTAATGTAAAATAACTGATAAAAATTATTTGCAGAAAATGGAGTTTAATAGAGAAAAAGAAGGAAAGTTATGAGTATCAGAGCATGGAAGTGGAGTGCAAAGCTAATATTATTTGAAAAAATGGATACAGTAAAAAAATAAAAATAAAATCTCCTCTTGACATTGTATTGAGGTTGTAAAACATGGCCTCAGAATTCTTCAGCACTCTTCCACTAAGAGGACTTGTGACTTTTTTGACTGCAGAGAGCCTGATGAATAATGGGCTCATGGAGGGCTGTAGTTCTCAGTAATTAATTGACATTACCCAGTGACTAGATCACAAGCTTTTACTTACATATTGGTGAGGACATAGATGAATGGGGTAAGATTCATTATGGGATTGGACTCCCTCAGACCCCTGCCCCAGGGTGACTTGACACAGGAAATCTATTCTGCACATGTAGGGCCCCAAGACACGTTGCAGGTAAAAGACTGCGAGGCAAAGGCGTCTATTGCTTTTATACCTTACAGTGCATGGGAACAGGAAAAGGGGTAAGAGGAAGGGGACTTTGTTTAGCTGCACCTGGCCTGACCATCCCTGTTAGTCTTTGTTCAAACTCAAACAGCATAGCAGTCCTGTGACCGTGGGTGCATGACCAGAAAGAACACTCCCTCCCCTCTTCTAGCTAGAAGATTAATTCTGCAAAACTACATCTTCTGATTAAGGATACAGTTGGTCAAAAGTCACCAGGAGAAATTATTTACCCTGGGGTGCATACTTTAGTACAATTAAGTAGTCATGGAGATGGCGGAAAGCAAAATCTCACTCTGGGAAAGCAGTCACTTTCCTCCCTCAACCAATACAATACAAAAGAAGTAACGCTATGTGACTTTTGAGATCTGGTTGGAATGGGCCATGAGATTTCTGCTCAGTCCTCTCAGAATACTCACTCCCAGGGAGTCTCCCCTGCTGCCAAGCTGGGAGAAGCCCAAGCCATGTGGAGAGACCATAAGTAGGAGGTCCAGTTCACATGCCCTGTTCATCCTGGCTTCAAATGTTGAAGGCCAGGTGCCAGATATGTGAGTAAAGAAGCTATCTTGGAAGTAAACCCTCCAACCCCAGCTGTTCCCAGCTACAGGCATACCTTGTTTTATTGCATTTAGCTGTATTACACTTCACAGATATTATGTTTTTTACAAACTGAAGGTCTGTGGCAACCT
This sequence comes from Trichechus manatus latirostris, assembly GCF_000243295.1. Classification (NCBI taxonomy): domain Eukaryota; kingdom Metazoa; phylum Chordata; class Mammalia; order Sirenia; family Trichechidae; genus Trichechus; species Trichechus manatus. The sequence goes on from NW_004444312.1 coordinate 373,431, forward strand.
TGCTTCCAGCAACTCTATTGGTGCCATTTTCCCAACTGCATGTGCTCACTGTGTCTCTGTGTCATATTTTAGTAATTCTCTCAATATTTCAAACATTTTCATTGTTATTATATCTGTTATGATCATCTGTGATCAGTGATCTTTGATATTACTATTTTAATTGTTTGGGGGAGCCACAAATCACGCCTTGTAAGACAGCAAACTTAATCGATAAATGTTGTGCGTGTTCTGACTGTCCCACAGACTGGCCATTCCCTCATCTCTCTCCCTCTCCTCAGGCCTTCCTACTCCCTGAGACATGATAATATTGAAATTAGGCCAATTAATAACCCTACAATGGCCTCTAAGTGTTCAAGTGGAAAGAAGAGTTTCAGGTCTCTCATTCTAAATGAAAAACTAGAAATGATTAAGCTTAGTGAGGAAGGCATGTCGAAAGCTGAGACAGACCAAGAGCTAGGAATCTTGCACCAATAAGTTAGCCAAGCTGTGAACTCAAATGAAAAGTTCTTAAAGGAAATTAAAAATGCTATTCCAGTGAACACACGAATGGTAAGAAAGCATAACAGCCTTATTGATGATATGGAGAAAGTTTCAGTGATCTGGATAAAAGATGAAACCAGCCACAACATTTGCCTAAGCAAAAGCCTAATCCAGAGCAAGCCCCTAACTATCTTCAATTCTATGAAGGCTGAGAGAGGTGAGGAAGCTGCAAAAGAAAAGTTTGAAGCTAGAAGAGGTTGGTCCATGAAATTTAAGGAAAAAAGCTGTCTCCATAACAAAAGTGCAAGGTTATGCAGCTAGTGCTGATGCGGAACCTGCATCAATTTATCCAGAAGATCTAGCTAAGATAATTGATGAAGATGGCTACACTTAACAAGAGATTCTCAGTGTAGAAGAAACAGACTTATATTGAAAGAAGATGCCATCTAGGACTCTCATAGCTAGAC
>NW_004444312.1:374577-380709 GCF_000243295.1 Trichechus manatus latirostris
TTTTAAGCCCAATCTTGAGAACTACTGCTCAGAAAAAAAGATTTCTTTCAAAATATTACTGCACATTGACAGTGCACCTGGTCACCCAAGAGCACTGATGGAGATGTACAAGGAAATTAATGTTACTTTCATGCCTGCTAATACAACATCCATTCTGAAGACAATGGATCAAGGAGTAATTTCAATTTTCAAGTCTTATTTAAGAAATATGTTTCATAAGGCTATAGCTGCCATAGATAGTGATTCCTCTGATGGATCTGGGCAAAGTAAATTGAAAATCTTCTGGAAAGGACTCATCATTTCTAGATGCCATTAAGAACATTAGTGATTCATGGGAAGTGGTCAAAATATCAACATTAACAGGAGCTTGGAAGAAGTTGATTCCAACCTTCATGGATGACTTTCAGGGATTCAAGACTTCAGTGGAGAAATAACTGCAGATGTAGTGGAAATAGCACCAGAACTAGAATTAGAAGTGGAGGCTGAAAATGTGACTGAATTGTTCCAATATCATGATAAAACTTTAATGGATGAGGAGTTGCTTCTTATGGATGAGAAAAGAAAGTGATTTCTTGAAATGGAATTTACTTCTGGTGAAGATGCTGTGAACATTGTTGAAATAACAACAAAGGATTAGAAAAGTACATAAACTTATTTGATGAAGCTGCGGTAGGGTTTGAGAGGCTTGACTCCAATTTTGAAGGAAGTTCTATTATCAAACAGCATCGCATGCTACGGAGAAATTTTTCGTGAAAGGAAAAGTCAGTCAATGCAGCAAACTCCATTGTTGTCTTATTTTAAGAAATTGCCATAGCCACCCCAGCCTTCAGCAACAACCACCCTGATCAGACTGCAGCCATCAACACTGAGGCAAGACTCTCCCACTGGCAAAAAGATTAAGACTCACTGAAGGCTAAGATGATAGTTAGCATTTTGTAGCAATAAAATATTTTTAAATTAAGGTATGTACTTTTTTTTGACATAACATTATTGCACACTTAATAGGTTATAGTATAGTGTAAATATAAATTTTATATTCACTAAAAAAAAAAAAGAAATTGCTGTTGAGTTGATACTGAATCACAGTGACCCTACAGGACAGAGTAGAACTGCCCCATAGTGTTTCCAAGGAGTCGCCGGTGTATTCGAACTGTGGACCTTTTGGTTAGCAGCTGTAGCTCTTAATTCATGTGATTTGCTTTATTGTGGTGGTCTGGAACTGAACCTCAGTATCTCAGATGTATGCCTGTGTTTGAATCACCTCCAGCCATGTGGGTCTTCTCAGCTGAGGCTCCATCATTGAGGTCCTTTCTAAATTCCTAACCCACAGAATCTGTGAGCATAATAAAAACTTACTAAGTTTGGGTGGTTAATTATGCAGTAATACAACCTGAATATATAGAAAATCCCTTCTTATCTCAAAGTTTCTATGTTATCTGGCATCTGCTTATCTCCTCAGCTTCTGCTTCCAATCTCCTTCTCATTCCCAAACTTGAATTAATCAATTTGTTTTCTTCTTCTGCTCCTTCACCAAACCAGTGCTTTTATACATGTTAGGTAAATTATATTAACAGCTTGAAAAAAATGCTATTGCCAATTATTTATTTTTTACAGTTTGATTTCTCTTTGTTTTAATTTCAAATATCTGTCTTCGATTATTACCCATTAGGTAACATTTATTTGAATATCTTTTCATACTCACCTTCTCTTCCTCTACTCTTAAGCTTAAAATCCTTTCTGCCATCTATTCATCTTGTATATAAACTACTTGCCTTTGAGTTGATTCTGACTTGTGACAACCCCATGTGTTTCCGAGGAGAACTGTACTCCTTTGGAAGCAGATCATCAGGCCTTTCTTCTGAGGTACTTCTGTGTGGGTTCGAATTGCCAACCTTTCTGTTAGTAGCCAAGCACTTAACCGTTTGCACCACCCAGGGACGCTGTCATATATATATAGCGCCAGTGAAAATCTGTAATTATCTATTTATTTACTTACTTTCTAACTATCTCTACTATAATGTAAGCTCTAAGAGTTCCAGGGCCACGTCTTCTGTTTACTGCATTTTTCCAGTAGCTAAAATATCACAATGCCCACAGTGGTCTTTCAGAAATATTTGTTATTGAATGAACAAAACTCTGTACTTAATAGAATCTCCAGATTAAATTTATGATACACATATTAATATTGGTTCCAACTAGGATGGAATTCAGTTATAAATAATATAGGATGCAATAAAAAAATGCTTTAACATCTAAGGTTTTTTGTTTTCTTCGTTTTCCCCTACAAAAAAAAAAAAAAAAAGCAGAAGAAGGCAATCCAGGATTGATAGAAGAGCAGTTTCACAGTGTCACTGAAGATCCAGATTACAGCTATGATCTACCATTCTTAGCATTTCCTTAGAATGAAGCATCATATAAGGTTGAACGCTGGCTGTAGCACTTTGAGGCATGATGTTTATGTTCAAGGCAAGAAAAAGAGGAAAGGGTGAAGTGGCAAAAGGCAAAGGGCTAAAGACATGCAGTCTAAGTTTGCATTTTAAACACTTAGCTGGGAACCCTACAATGTGACATCAATTTACATGTCACTTGTATATCTGGACCACATGGTCATGCCAGAAAGCATTGACATTTTTGCTTAATAAACGAAAAAACAGGCAAGTGAAAAAGTGTGAGTAGCTACTTTTGCCAAGATATTTCCATATTTTTATGTATCAGAAAACTGACACACAAAGTAGCTTAATTAATCTGCTTTTTACATTGTAAGTAAAAAGGAATATCGATGTATGTGTGTGTGTGTGTGCATATATATATCAATCCAAGCCACATCTGAACATCTGACTGGTTTGTAAAGTCCATGCATTTTTCTCCCCTCAAGTATGTACCCTCCAAAAGCAGCCTTCCCATGTAGGAAATAATAACACTAATAATAATAAAAATAACCATGATTTACTGAGTTTGTCCTAGGTAGCAACTATCATATAACATTATTTCCATTGAACTTGTCATTTGACCTATACTTTATGTTCCTTTAGCATCAGTATTAATATCCTTACTTTACAAATGAGGAAGTTGTAAATGAGGGCGTTTAAAAAACATGCCTATATTTTACACAGCTAGTCAGCAACACAAGAAGCCCTGGTGCATAGTGGTTAAGCGCTTTGGTGCTGCGAACCAAAAGGTTAGTGGTTTGAACCCATCAGCTACTCCATGGGAGAAAGATGTGGTAATCTGCTTCTGTAAAGATTTACAGCCTTGAAAATCCTATGAGGTGGTTATACTCCATCCTAGAGGGCTGCTAAGCTATGAGTCGGGATCAACTGGACAGCAATGGGTTTAGTCAGCAAGATAGTTGGAATTTAAGTCTAGATTTATGGTATTCCAAAGCCCAGGTTCTTACCTTTTACATTAAACGTAAGCCTTGACCAAGTATGAGAGATGCACAGCTATGAATGATTGCAATGAGAGAAACACACGTGAGAAGACAATGTGGATGATACTCTGACACCGAGTCACAATCAACTGGATGACAATTACTAACACAGCAACATTAGGACACAGTGAAAATTATTCTACCTCAGTAAACTAGTGACCCCAAAAAACACTGTATGGGGAAAATTGTCTTTTGAAATCATTAACCATCTCTTCTTGATTCATAAGTCACTATTTCTGGGTACCAGTAATACCTTACCAATAATTAAAACATTGGGGCTACTAAACTTGAATAGATGAATCCCTCTAGGAACAGAAGTAAAGACTTGGAATGATTGAACTAGGGACTATGATCCCAAATTTTAGCTTCTTTTCTGCATTTTCCAGTGAGCACCTGATTGTGTAAAATAAATTATCCAATTATTAACTCTGTGCCCATATTCTTGAAATTGCACCAATATATTTGTGGGTTGAAGTATGTAAGCTACAGTAATTCTAGGGATATTTAGCATTAGTCCTGAGACTTTCAAAAGGACATTTGTGATCGTCTGTAGTCCACAAAATCAAGAGTCCAAGATAAACAGTACTCACAAGTAAAGGGCCACCTAAGGAAATATTTACAATTGAACGTAACTGAAGAGTCAACCATTTGAAGGAGCCTTTTGTTATTAGGTTGTAATTTTCAAATAAGCCCCAATCATACTCTGAATCCTATTAAAAATGCATTGCCTTATATCTCTTTCTCAATCTCTTAAATCACCTATTTCATAACTATATACAGAATGAACCTCAAAAGAGTAAGCTAAAAAATTATATGAGGATTTCATAAACATAAATTTTAATAACAGAAGGGATTGTCAGTTTTTTCTAGGAGATGCTGAATTTTTTTTAAGATTTTTTTTTTTTTGATTGATGGATTATTCTTTATCATGTAATGAAAGACAGGTGTTTGTTTGGAATTTTCCTGAATAACAAAAATCAGAGATGTTTTTAGACAGATGATAAATGTAACTCACTTTATAAAGAATGGACCATTTTTTCAGTCTGAATGATCACAGAACAATAGGTTATGTTTTTTGTTTTGTTTCCTTGGAATTATTAAAATTAAGATGTTAATCCAAAAATTATGCATTTCAGGAGGGAGCTTACACAATAATTGGACCAAAAAATGTTGAATTACATTATTCATTCTTTTAAATTTTATTTATCAACTACTGATTAAACCATTTTGTTCAAAAGATTGTAGAAAATATGAGCTATAAAGATTAATTAACAGAAACTACCCCCAAAGGATATTGTAGGAGAGATTACATAGTACACAAATAACAGCTATACAAAGAAGAAAGTGGCTTCATAACAGAAGTATAGATAAAATACTCTAATACCGAAAGGAGGAAGAGAGTATTTCTAGCTCCAGGGATCAGAGAAGTTTCCTTGGAAGAGGTGGCATTTGAATTTGTTATTGGAAAGACTAAGTGTAATAAAAAAATAGATAAAAGATATGGATAGCCTTTCCACATTAGAGGAAATAAAAGTGATGATAAAGATATAAAATATTCTTAACATCACTGATAATCAGGGAAACAAATTAACACAATTAGGTACTATTAAAAATAGTGTGGCTGGGCATCTGATCTCCTCCAGCTTCACAAGGTTGAAAGAGAATCAAGATCAACAGCCCAAGGCTGATCCCTAGGAGGCAGAAGTCAAACAGACCTCCACCCTCCAACCATTTTACCAATTCTGACACCAAATCATCCCTCCCACGGCACTCTCTACTTCTCTACTGGGTTCGACGATTTGTTGCAATAGCCACACAGAACTCACAGACAATATTCATTATTATAGGGTTCATTAGGGAAGTAACAGCTTACAGTTCAGGATTATGAGTGACTCAGGATACAGTTATTCAGTCAGGATGGCTTCTTGGCAGTCCCCACAGGCAGGCCTCTCTCTCGTCCTCAGCCTCTGGGCAGTTGGCCCTCAGCCTTCAGGCCTCTTAGGCCTCTTGAGCCAGCCTGGCCTCTCCCCTGCTCTGGCAAGTGTTACAAAGCTCTTTAGCTCAACCAATAAGCACCCAGAGGCACCCCACTTGGTAAGCCTCAGCCCAAAGGCACTCAGCTCTCTAGCTCTGTAGGTCATCAAGACTAACTCTGTCAACAAGTGCCCAGAGGCACCCCACTCTGCCAGCAGAGGTTCCCGCCAGAAGTCCCTCAGCTCTCTTGCTCCGTGGGCCAGGAAGCCCATCACGTAGTATCCTTTCAGTCTCCTGGTTCTGCTGATGCTTGTTCTCTGCCACGCTTGCTGCCACTTCTCGCCATCTTATGCCATCTCTGGTGTGATAGCTCTCTGTCTCCTGGGTCTAGGAGGTTCTCAGTGCAGGGATCTCAGGTCCAAAGGACATGCTCCATTCCCAGCTCTTCCTTGGTGGTAGTAAGTTACCCCCAGTCCACCTCCGGAATGGCTCATTTTAAGCCTAGCAGGATGGCAAAACTAACGAATCCCCTCATTAGGGTTCCATACACCTTATGTACATGGTCCCACCCCCACAAAAATGCCATGAACCTTATTTGCATTATTAGCAAGCCTTCCAATCCCCCTTGGTGGACTATTAGCACCTTACTGGCACAGTCCTACCCAATCATTTGTTAGGACTTATAAAGTAATGGCTAGACAGGCCATATAAAAGCAATCCATTGCACT
>NW_004444312.1:387217-404455 GCF_000243295.1 Trichechus manatus latirostris
TGAAGTACTGCTTTGGGAAAATCTGCTGCAAAAGACCTCTTTAGTGTTAAAAAGCAAAGATGTCACCTTGAAGACTAAGGTGCAACTGACCCAAGACATGGTGTTTTCAATCGCCTCATATGCATGTGAAAGCTGGATAATGAATAAGGAAGACCGAAGAAGAATTGATGCCTTTGAATTGTCATGTTGGCAAAGAAGATTGAATATACTATAGACTACCAGAAGAAGTAACAAATCTGTCTTCAAGAAGTAGAACCAGCATGGTCCTTAGAAGTGAGGATGGTGAGACTTCGTCTCACATACTTTGGACATGTTATTCGGAGGGATCAGTCCCTGGAGAAGGACATAATGCTTGGCAGAGTAGAGGGTCGGTGAAAAAGAGGAAGCCTTCAATAAGATGGATTGACACAGTGGCTGCAACAATGGGCTCAAGCACAACAACAACTGTGAGGATGGTGCAGGGCCGGGCATTGTTTTGTTCTGTTGTCCATAGGGTCGCTATGAGTTGGAACTGGCTTGGTGGCACTTAACAACAACAGCAGTAGAGACTAGGCTCGGGCAACATTGAACTCAAGCTTTAATTTTTTTTCGTAATTTTTTAAATTTCCCATAAGGACTATGCATTACTTACACAATTAACATATTTTAAATAATAAGTACTAAGTGGCTGATTAAAATCTGTTCAAATGGATGGGAATGGGCAACACATAGATGATAACATATTCAGGTAATGAGAATTGATGGTCTCTTTCAGTAGTCTCTTAGTAGTGCGGTTCCTTTGGTTTAGCTGACTATTATTAAATTGTGTTTTTGGAGAATGTTCCTCAACAGAGAAGAAACTATCAGTGTTTCAAAGTTTTCATTGTAAGTTATCTGCGGAACCAAGTCACCTATCTCCAACTAGCTCAGCACACTGGTTACAACAGAACAGTCTTTCCCTCTTTATTTACTTTTCATTGATCTAATGCCAATAATACTATCCAAAGAAACAACCGGCAAACATAGCAAAAAACACATCAAAGAGTCAAACATCACAGCATAATACGTGTAAAAACACCTTATTAACATTTTTATAACACTCTCAGCTGAAATAAATAAACCACTCTCAGTTTTAAAATCTGGTTCCCACCTATGCTTGTTTGGGTGATAACTTTTTTAACAAACAAAGGCTGGGCATCTTTGGTAGCCAGTTCATCAAGTAACAGCTGTTCCTTTAGAACAAAATGTATGCACGTTGGAAGTGTGACGGATGCTCACTTTTGTTTAGTTCTGTGTGAAAAAAAGCTTTACAGTGTGTACAATTCAAAAGGACGAATGGCTTCAGATGTTTGGAATGGATACCACAGCACTAGTTTAAATGCAGCTTCTTGTGACTTTAGAATATTCTCAATCACATTTTTTACATTCAATTTTTACATCCAAATTACAGATGTGAGAATGCATTCTTCTTCAAGACAAAGACATCTTTGTTTTTATGCGCTCTTGGGCATCTTTAGGTCATCCATTATATCAATCATTTATCTTCATAAAATGTTTCGTTATGAATGATCACTTACTCCACCAAAGACAGAAAATATTCATGAAAGAAAGAGATTTGCTTCTGCTGTTCTCAAATATACTTCCATCAGATTCCCTTAGGATAATTTCTGTTTCAGCTTAAGCTATTAAATTTTTTGCTGAATTCAAATCAGTTCATCGTGCTGGAACATGTGGAAACAAATACCCACAGATGTTTGCCTGAAGGTTCAGGCATATTTAAAGGCAACTTAATTATAAGATACTACGAAGTCCTCCCAATTAATTTGAAGCTAAATATTCTACATCTGTTTAGCCTTTTTAATATTTCAAAGAAATATTTGCTATTCATGTGATTATCCTTTTGGTCACAGGTTAAAACTGAAGTATATTGATGACATTTTAAAAATAATTTAAAGTGATTTACTTGTTTTGATAGTATTTATTATAACATTAAAAATGCAAGTCTCTGCTAGCCTTCTCTATTTCATCATCTATTCATTTCATGTCTTATTATTGTTCACTCCTGAAATTCTCATTGTAACGCTGCCATACAAATCAGAGAGAGATAAAATTGGTTAACTTCTGTCTAATCTGGATAAACATATAGAGTAAAATAAATTATTATGGCGAATAACAAAATCCTATGCATAGAAAATTTAACATTCTGAGTAACAGGAAGGATAGCAAGACGCCACTTTTCATGAACTAGGAAACAAGCACTCTGAGTATTGAAATCTACATGGTGCCTTTTTCTTCTCAGGGCACACAGCTGAGCCCTTGGCTAGATATTTTCGTGAAGGACAAACTGTGTGTCTGGATCACTTTTTCATACTATCACTCTGAAATTACTTGATTGATCAATTGATTCCTCTCCTATTTTCCATAATAAATATTCCAAACATTCACCAACCTTTCAAATTCTTCTTGCCCAATCTAAGCCTCCCATTCTTAGCATAGGACTTTGTCTTCTGCTTTTAGGAATTGACATGAATTGAATCGTGTGCCCAAAAAATATGTGTCAACCTGCCTAGGCCATAATTCCCAGGATTGTGTGGTTGTCGTCCATTTTGTGATCTGATGTAATTGTCCTGTGTGTTATAAATCCTCATCTCTGCCTGTAGCTAATGAAGCAAGATTAGGTATGTTAAAGAGAATTAGGGTGGGATGCAGCAGCCTTACTCAGATCACAGCCCCGATGCTATGTAAGGGGAGTTTCCCTGGGGTGTGGCCTGCATTACCTTTTATCTTACAAGAGATAAAATGAGAGAGAAGGGAGCAGAGCAGGACCTCATTAGCACCAAACTAGAAGAGCCAGGAGTGGAGCACATACGCTGGATCTGAGGTCCCTGTTCTGAGAAGCTCCTAGACCAGGGGAAGATTGATGACAAGGACCCTCCTCAAGAGCCCTCAGAGAAAGAAAGCCTTCCCCCGGGGCTAGTGCCCTGAATGTGGACTCTCAGCCTCCGAAATTGTCAGAGAATAAATTTCTGTTTGTTAAAGCCATCTACTTGTGGTATTTCTGTTATAGCATCACTAAGTAACTAAGACAGGAATAATGGTAATTCCTTCATAAAGCTGTCACCTTCATTTGTGTCTGTTCTTAGCTTTTTCTCATCTATCTCATAGGAAGAGATAACACAGGAAAATCTCTTCTCACAGGCTCATAAGTATATCCCTTTATGGTGTCACTGGGATTTTGTTCCATTACTTACCTTTTTCTCTACTGTAAGGTCCCTGTGTAGCACAAACAGGCTGCACTGGGCTTCTCACAGAAAGGTAGGCAGTTTGTATCCACCCAGTGATGCTGCAGAAGAAAGGCCTGGTGATCTACCACTATAAGATCACAGTCATTGAAAACCCTATGGAGCAGTTCTACTCTGACACACAAGGGTTACCAGGAGTCAGAACTGACTTGATGGCAATAGTTCCTCTACTATATTTTTGAATTTTCCTTCTCTTTCTTGAGAATATGGGTAAATTTGAAATGTAAGAAAAATCTTTCTCACGATCAGAGGCATATTTACCCTAAAACAGGGGCTGGTAAAATACACCCAGCAGACCAAATCTTGGCTGCTGCCTGCTGTTGTCAATAAAATTTTATTAGAACATGGCCACACTCATTTGTTTATGTGTTGTCTACAGCTACTTAAGTGCTACAAAGGCAGACTTGATTAGTTGCAACAGAGACAATACAGCCCACAAGTCTGAATTACCTACATACTGTCTTATCCTTTACAGAAAATGTTTGCTGAACCCTGTCCTGAGTCAGTGAAGCTTAAACTTCAGGACTCCTCACTGCTGTCTTAGTTTCCTAGTGCTGCTATAACAAAAATTCCACAAGTTAGTTGTTTTAAAAAACAAAATGTTATTTTCTCACGTTTCTAGAGGTTAGGTCTAAACCAGGGTCTCAGCCTTGTTGATTCTTTTTTTTTAATTGTACTTTAGATGAAGGCTTACAGAACAAATAGTTTCTCATTAAATAGTACACATATTGTTTTATGACAATGGTTAACAACATCACGAGAAGTCAACACTGTCCCTTCTCGACTTCGGGTTCCCTATTATCTGATTCCTTTCTTGTCAGTGGCCCTAGGTGTTCGTTGTTTCCTTGGCTTGTAGACAGAAGATTCTCACATGGCATGTGACTGTCCCTGTTTCTAATCTATTCTTTTTATAATTCAGTAGTAATTAGGTTTAGGACACACCCTATGCTGATATTGTCTCATTAATCTAACAAAGAAAACGCTGTTTACAAATGGCATTACATCCACCGGTATAGGACTTAGCATTCAAAGCCATATTTGGGACACAATCAGGCTATAACATTTGCATTATCCCTTTCCAATCATGGCTTTGTAGTTTCCTATTCTTTTTTCAGAGATCTTCCCCCAAATTTGGACATAACTCAGATTCCACAAAATATGGATCCACCCTTACTCATGCCACTTAACTCTGGTTTGTATTCGTCGCCATCACTTTCCTTCCTTGGACAGCTAAGTTCCTTCAAAGAATTATAAATATTTACTCTGTCCTCTAATTTTGTATTTATTTTTGAAACCATTGACACATACGCCTGGTTTCTATACCCCATCGTGATTAGGTATAAAGGCTTGCTAATTTTTGCTTTGCTTGACCCTTGTATAGCTCACTTCATGAAATTCTGTCCTTCCTTTAAGTTTACAATTCTTTTATTTCCTAATTCTCTTCATACATTTATAGAATCAGATGGGGATTCCTTCTTATCTGGTCTGACCCCTAATTGTTGATGCTTATGAATTCCCTGGTCTCATTTCTCTGTATTGACATGATTCTTTGAGATTGTACAGAAGGGTTGGATTGTCAAATCAGACTCACACAAATCATAGGTTTTACAGAATATCAAGTTTTACCAGTAATTTCAAGGATTCAGGTAATCATTAGGTACAGCTAAGACAAAGAATGGTTCAGAAACCTTAGTATGATTCCTTAGGCACTTTTGTCTGTCACTAGATATACCTTTATCCAAGCAGACAGAAGAGAGTTCCAGGTGAGGTATGTGGTCACGTCACTACATGGAGAGACTCTTCCCAGTCATAAAAGATTTTCTCATACCCATATAGTTTTATAACACTTGTGGCCTTTTCCAGGGAGCCATACCTCATACAATTATGAATACCTGATTTTTTTATCATAATCAATAATAAAAAATAAAACTAGGCACCATTCTTCTAAAAGCATTCTACAGATAATCACTCTCCTGCTAGCCAAAAACATGAGGATTGTTCTGTAGAAGTTATGTCGTTAGTTATGTTTACACAACTGCACTGGGTCATCTGCCTTCTTTGTTGGCCTGAGAGCGCCTCCCAGTAGGCGGGGAGAATCTCAAACTACCTGCTTGACACTCTCCTTCACAACACGCTTTCTGACCAGAGATTTCTAGTATCTTTCATTATTTGTCTTACAATATGTTCTGCAATAGTTCATGTAGCCATCCAATAGAGAGTAGAAATTGTCTCTACAAAGCACGTCATTTGCTAACATCTCCCTATGCAAGTCTTCTGATATTCATTAGCTAAATCAATTATTTTTTACCTCCATCAATCTCAATTATTTTGCATCATTTCTTATGTGTTTATGGGAGTTTTTAATTGAACATATAATTTTTCTCAGCTCAACTTTTTTTCGGAAAAATTAGTTTCTATAGATTGACTTTAATTGGGGAGGGTGTTTCAAATCAGCCTCCAAAATATTTTCTTATACAGGGCTCATTATGTACATAAATGTAGCATTTATTTAATTCTTCAATAAAATTATAAACACTTTTACATCATTCAGCTATGACAAAGATATTAAGGTAACGTTTGACACACCTTACATCAGTAACAATGACAGTCCATCCCAGCGGAAACTTCTTGTTTCTGTGTGCCATATTCCCAGTTATCAAAGTGGTGATTATAGATTAATATTTAGCAAACTCTGTCATTTATATGATTCTTGGACCTAACCATATCCTAGATATATTACAAGTTTTTATAGATACTGGCCTTCACAGTCATTATGTAACAGAGCCCATCTTTCCCCCAACTCCCACCACAAGGATGACAGATAATGTTTTTTATCCTTCCAATTCCAACCAATTCCACACATAAAAGACAAATTCCCTTTTTATCCAAAATACCTGGGCGGTTAGAGAACACTGAAACTTGTACTGTTCAGTGGTAACCTGCCGTATCTTATGCTAAACGTAGTTTTCCCATAATTTCATTTTTTTAACTTGATTGAACTTTAAAGACATAATATTCCATAATTTACCCAGTCCTTCCTGGGTAAAGGTATATGCTTACTTCCAGGGTTATTAAGGAGTATGAAAGAATCATTATTCATTCAGTGCATTCAATTAGAGCTTTATTTTCTCTCCAGGTGCAGCTAATCCTCTGAAAACAAGCTTCCTCTAGGGCCCCTATTTTAGGGAGTAAATATTTTACATCATGATGACAGGTCTCTAGGAATATTATTTCAGCCAGACTCAATACCTCATGACCAACTGCTATAACTCCAATAAAATGCCTGGCTCATGGGGACCAGTGTTGATCCATTTACCACAATTGTTGTTGGCATTGTACGCTAATGAAATATGAAGAGTTTTAAAACTCTTGTCTGCACCCAAAAATATTGTGCTTTGTGTGACTGTCAGTTGGGTATAGTCTATTGCCAAATACCCCTTCAGCTGGTTGTACCATAAGATTTTCCATGAATGTTGTCTGAGTACCTCTGGAGGCGAGTTATTTATAATTTCAGACCAACAAATCAAGCCCAAATTCACATTCCCCAAAGCTCTCTTGGTTACATTTTCACATTCTTTAAACTCATTCCTTCCACATTCACAATGATATGTTCAAAGGAAGAGATGAGATCAAGCTGTGACATACCAGGCAGGCAGCCAGTATCTGCTTTCTGTCATACCCAGGGAGGTGTCTTAGCAACGTATCATCTTGATTTACGGCCACATAGGGTGCAGAAACTCTGTTGTACAGCATCCTCTTGTCTATATGATTCTTTGGCAGTATTTCTCTGGGAAATAAAAATCCTAGATTGGTAAACAAAACCTAGGAACTGAGTGATAGTTGTGGTTGATTACCCAATAAGCTGAGTCGTCAGGGGGCACTTTTATCACTTATTTTATCCAAATGCTACAGGTAGAGAATCCAAATCAGTAGGAGTCCAATTTCACTGTTCTGCAGAAAACAAGTCCTGAGATTTTTACCAACACTGGCCGTTTGTCTGGGCCAGAATCTTAAAAGATAGCTAATTATTAATCCTTTACTCTGAGCTACTTGAGTGAAAATATTGGGATGGCTTTGCTTAATGTTCAGTAATCTACTTACAAGCAACTTTTCCATCTGCTGTGATTTTACTCTATTTTCAAACACTTTCCCCCGTCAACAGACTCTGTCACTCATCATACATGTTTGTCCACAGATCCCATAATAACCTTGCTAACATGCCCAAGCAAGTGTTACAAGGTTTCATAGATGATGGACCACAAAAGTGTCTCCTCTGTTTGGTAATGGAGCCACAGTCACCTTTAGCCTTTATTTGGTTACATGCGGGGGAGGGGTTATGATGCACTACAAATTACCTTTCAGAATAGACACTGCCAAATTCATGTCCTGAATAGTGATATAATCTTCCTCTTGTATATATAAATTTAAACCCTTGTTTGGGACCACCATTGGCGGCAAGACAGATTTTGTGAGGTGGAAAAAATAAAAGTTATGTTATTGCATCCTCCCTCAATCCCTCATTCCCATCTCCTGATCACAGAAAACTTTCCAATGGATTCTGTGACTTATGTTTCGTATTAGTCTCAGGCACGATGATTTAACTAAATCAAACTTTGAACTTGTCTATTATGTGCTTTGAGTAACGAGTGTTTTGATTGCTTTTTCGGTTTTCAATGAGACCATTACTCTTAGGGTGAAAGAAAATGTGGCATGTTCTTGTAATATTTATTATGTTTCCTTGCCCATTTCATACCTTGATAGCAGTAAAACACATGCCTTAATAAGAAGAGATGCATCCAGATTGTTTAAATCATAAAAAATGTGTTGTTCAAAACCTTTAATTTTATTCTCTAGGATTGTTTCTGAAACAAGTGAAGCTTTCATTAGAACAGGTGTTAATCACAGATAACACCCACTTGTAGTCCCCTGGGGCTACAGAGCATTCCAATGTGATCCACTTGAGAGATTTGCACCAGCCCTTGTTCTTAAGAAGTTTATTCACAGCCATTTACAAGCAATGTCTTTCCCATTCATAGGATGTGCTTCACGGGAAGTGACCTGTTCAGTTGTATAGAGCCCCACACTTAGGAGGGATATACACACGGTTTCATGCTGCTGTGGTTTGAAATTCTTAATAATTTCTGAGCAAGGGACATTGCATTTTTTTTTTCACTGGGCCACACATATTATGTAGCTGGTGCTGCCTGATGACGCTGGCTGCTTCATGCAGTGCAACAGAAAGTGTCAGCACTGAGCCCATTAATGAATGGCCTGAGTACTCTATGCTTGCTCCTTTCATAAACCAAGGTCACAGAGCTTTAGAGATCTAGATATATTATCTATCATTTTTGTCCCTTTCTGCACCAAAGTCTGGGACTTTGGTAGACATTGACATGTTGTTTTTGTTAGGTGCTTTTGAGCTGGATCAGACTCATTGTGACCCCATGTATAAAAGAACAAAATGTTGCCCAGTCTTGCCATCTTCAAAATCATTGCTATGTTACAGCCTATTGTTGCAGCCACTGTGTCAGTACAACTCTTGAGGCTCTTCCTCTATTTTGCTGATCCTCTACCAAGCATAATGTCCTTCTCCAGGGACTGGTCCTTGTAGATAACATCTCCAAAGTACATGAGACAAAGTCTCACTATCCTTGGGTCTAAGGAGCATTCTGGCTTTACTTTTTCCAAGACAGATTTGTTATTTCTTCTGGAAGTCCATGATATATTCAATATTTTTGGCCAACATCATAATTCAAATGCATCAATTCTTCAATCTTCCTTTTTCATTATCCAGCTTTTGCAAACATATGCGGTGATTGGAAATACCATGGCTTGGGTCAGGTTCACTTTAGTCATCAAAGTTATATCTTTGCTTTTTAAGATTTTAACGAGGTCTTTTGTAGTAGGTGTGTGCAATGCAATTCATCATTTGACTTCTTGGCTGCTGTTTCCATGGGTGTTGACTGTGTATCCAAGTAAAATGAAATCCTTGGCAACTTCAATCTTTTCTCCGTTTATCATGATGTTGCTTATTGGTCCAGTTGAGAGGATTTTTATTTCCTTTATGTTGACGTATAATCCATAGTGAAGGTTGTAGTCTCTAAACTTCATCAAAAAGTGCTTCAAGTTGTCTTCACTTTAGGCAAGCAAGGTTGTGTCATCTGCATATTGCAGGTTGTTAATGAGACTTCCTCTAATCCCGATGCCCCATTCTTCTTCAGATTGTCCAGGTTCTTGGATTATCTGCTCAGCATACAGATTGAATAAGTATGGTGAAATGATACAACCCTAACACACATCGTTTTTGATGTTTAACCATGCAGTATCCCCTTATTCTGTTTAAAAGACCACCTCTGGATTTATATACAAGTTCCCCATAAGCACAATTAAGTGTTGTGAAATTCCCATTCTTCATAATGTTGTCCGTAACTTGTTATGATCCACACAATCAAATGCCTTTGTGTAGTCAATAAAACACAGGTAAACGTCTTTCTGGTATTCTCTGCTTCCAGCCAAGATCCGTCTGACATCAGCAATAATATTCCTTGCTCCATATTCTCTTCCAATCCAGCTTAAATTTCTGGCAGTTTCTGTTGATGTAAAGGCTGGAGTGGTTTTTAAATTATCTTATGCAAAATTTTACTTGCATATGATATCTCTGATATTGATTGATAATTTCTGAATTGTACTGAATCATTTTTTTTCTGAATGGGCATGAATATGGATCTCTTCCAGTTGGTTGTCCAGGTAGCTGTCTTCCAAATTTCTTGGCACAGATGAGTGAGAGCTTCCAGTCTTGTATCCGTTTCTTGATACATCTCAACCAGTATTCTGTCAATTCCTGGAGCCTTGTTTTTCACCAAGGAACCCTGGTGGTGCAGTGGCTAAAGCACTCTGCTACCAACCAAAAGGTCGATGGTTTGAACCTACCAGTTGCTGCATGGGAGAAAGATGTGGTAGTCTATTTCCATAAGATTACAGTCTTGGAAACTCCATGGGACAGTTCTACAGTTCTATTCTGTCCTATAGGATCATTATGAGTCCGAACTGACTCAATGCCAGCAGGTTTTTTTTTTGGTTTTGGTTTTCACAGATGCCTTCAGTGCAGCTTAGACTTTTTACTTCAGTGTCATCAGTTCTTGTTTATATGCTACCTCCTGACATCTTTGAACATCAACCAATTATTTTTGGTACAGTGACTCTGTGTATTCCTTCCATCTTCCTTTGATGTTTACTGTGTCATTCAATTTTTTGTCCACAGAATCCTTCAATATTGCAACTTGAGATTTGAATTTTTTCTTCAATTCTTTCAGCTTCAGAAATGGAAGTTGTGTTCTTCCCTTTTGGTTTTCTAATTCCAGGTCTTTTTGCACATCTCATTATAATACTTTACCTTGTCTTCCTGAATCGTTCTTTGAAATCTTCTGTTCAGCTCTTTTACTTCATCACTTCTTCCACTAAATTTATCTACTCTGAGCTCAAGAGCAAGTTTGAGTCTCTCATGACATCCATTTTGGTCTTTTGTTTCTCTCTTGTTGTTTTAATGACCTACATAACATTTACATAACTCACTTTGTTTATACCTTGAACTTCCTACTGATATTTTCCTAATTGAGTGCCGTTTTGGGGGTTATTATTTATTGTCCAGTTACTCAGAGCTCTTTTGGCAGACCATATGGTAAGGCCTTAGACTAAGGTCCAAGAATCTATGAGTATGCAAATGCTCCCCTAAGGCAGGGAACCTAACTACTCTCCCACTGAAAAATACTCTAACCATAGCAGCAAAACCCTGCCACCCTTGCCTTCTTTAGCCAGCATTATCAGCTGTAGGAAAAATTGCTCCTGATATTTAACGAGACTCAATGTTTTCTTCTTTGAATTTTTCATTGATACTATGTGTTTTCAATAAAGGCATGCTGATAAAAGGACCAACTCATAATTTTTGTTCTGAGTTATGGATTTTGTACCCATTATCTCTGATCGCATTTGTCCCAGTGGCCTCTGGAGGACATAAATCTTGCCGATATGAGTCAATGATAAAAATCTTTTTTTCTTCTTTTTATGTTATTTCTTAAAAATTTGCAAAACATGAGGTAATATGAAAACACCTGGTAATGACTGCACATACATTTTATTCCAGTCTTTTTCTTCTTAGCCTTTCTATTATTTTTCATGAAATTTTTCAAAACATAGTAAAATGCATTCTTCCGTACTGCAAAAGCAGTACTTACTGCCCAAATAAATAAATAAAGCTGGTGATTTTTTTTTTTTTAATCTCAGGAAAATTACCACTACAATGCAGTCTTCATTACTGCAAAAGCAGTACTTCGAAGCAAACTAAATAAAACTAGAGGAATTTGAACATCAGGAAAATAACCACTACTATGTATTCTTCATTATAACAAAAGCAGTACTAACAACTGCTCTGGAATACTGCAGAACGGCTCACAGTGGTGCATTCCACCTGCTACACGTGGAAGCATTGACTGGGCCCTAAGATTGAATGCAGAGTAAGAATAATTTATAGGCGTTTCAACCTCTTGAAAAGTATCACTGCAATGCATTATTCCTTATTGGAAAGGCATTATTTACCGTTCAGAAGCTACAAAAGAAGGAAGCCAGTAACACCTGGAAACAACAAATGGCATAAAGAAGAAAATAGCCACTGTGACAGAATGCCGACTGCAATAGCTTATTCTCCCCATAAGTACATACTCACAACATAGTAAAAGGGAACCATAGTGAGGAGGCTTATCTCACAGAAATAAAGGCAAACCTGTCAAAATTTTAGAAAACTCACACATCCAGGAGGCATTATCTAAGACATGCTCAATTTACACCAAAATGATGCTCCCACTTAGGAGTTTTGAGTTTCACGCATTTTAAAAGGTTCCTATGTTGTTAAGGCTAAATGCATTAAAATTGGCTACCCTTTTTCCAAAGAACTCCAGAGGCATAAAAACTGGGTAGGGTACAGTATATCCCACAGGTCTTGAAACGGTTAAACAGAAAGCAGACCTTAACTGAACTACTCCTGCCAGTGAACCCGGCAGCTTGCTTTCCCTTGTCTGGAAGGGAATCATAGTACTCAGAGAATAAGATGGTGATAGTGAGGTCCTATCAAGGCTCTGTCTTTGGCCATTTGAGCAGTGAAGTAAACTGTTTATTTATGTCTTTGCACTCCTCTCCTAAGCCCCTTCTGTAATGTGCTCTTGAATCCACAAAAAGACTGATCACAAATAAAAGTAATCTATTTTTGTGCCACTCCCTCCCTAAGGCATTGATCAGTATTTCAAACTTCAGAATTATGTGATGCCCTTCCATGTTTGGGGCTGTTTTGACTAAAGTCTAGTATCAAGTTAGCAATTGTCTTTCAAATGGATTATAATAAGCAGCTGCCACACAGATTTTGAGTCATAATACTGAGGGGAATAACCTCGCCATTCTCTAAGATTATTGCTGCAAGACAGGGTCTGTAAGCAATAAGTTACTTCTCACAGCTTAAGGAATGTACCTAGTTCCACCAATAATAATTCCCAGGAATTTTATACATTGGGCTAGGCCTTGAATTTTAGCTTGGTTTATGAACCAGCTTATATTTATTATATGATCCTTAAATTCTCTTCTACATCTGCCTCTGAGAAGAAAAGTATCATGATAGCATCAATGTAGGGTACTAACTTCTTATTTGTTGTTTTTAGGCACCTTTGAGTAGATTTTTGACTCATGACGACACTGTGTGACAGAGTAGAACTTCCTTGTGTAATTTTCTAGGCTGCAATTTATATGCAAGTAGCTCCCCAGCCATGAATTTCTCTCACAGAGCCACTGGGTGAGTTTGAACTGCCAACCTTTCAGTTAGCAGCCGAGTGCTTAGCCATTGAACCACCCGTTAAAAAAAAAAAAAAAAAAGAAAAATTGTTGCTATCGAGTCGATTCCAAAATAGTGACCCTATAGGACAGAGTAGTACTGTCCCACAGAGTTTCCAAGGAGCACCTGGTGGATTTGAACTGCTGAACTTTTGATCAGCAGCCATGGCACTTAGCTGGACATAAATTCTAATACTGTATTCATGTAAAGGCAGCACAACCACAAAATAGTCTGTGTGACGTTCTAATTTGCAACTTCACCCTTATCTTAGTTTCCTCTTTCATGGTCTCTCTGTACACTCTAGGTAGCACCTTAGAGCATCTGTGACACCATCTCTATCTCCCATAAGGATCACTGTGCATTTGGCTTTCCTACCTAAATTCCTAAGAAATTTTGTATGCAACCTTAGATGACTTTACCCAAATTATTGCATATGGCCTCAGATCTCCCCCTGGAAATTGAGTGAACAGATCTCAGACTCTCTTTTAGTCTTTTTTAGATTCTATGACTTTAATTAAGGGGATAAAGTCAGGTCTCTGCTCAAGTATATGCTGTTATACACGAGTATCCTCATAATTGGATTTGAAATCTTCCAGTCATGGATAACCAAAAATAACTCAGTGTCTTTGAGTCAATTCTGACTCATAGTGACCCTATCATACAGAGTAGAACTGCCCCATAGGGTTTCCAAGGCTGCTGTAATCTTTAAGAAGGCAGATTGCCACATCTTTCTCCCACAGAGCCCTGGAGGGTGCCCTCAGAAGACCTTTTGGCTAGCAGCCAAATGCTTAATCTTTTAGTCACCAGGGCTCCTTCTAGTCGTGGATAACCAAAACCAAACCAAATCCATTGCCATCAAGTCGATTCCGACTCATAACGACCCTACAGGACAGAATAGAACTGCCCCATAGAGTTTCCAAGGAGCACCTGGTGGACTGGAACATGCCGACCTTTTGGTTAGCAGCCATAGCACTTAACCACTACGTCACCAGGGTTTCCCCAGTCATGGATAGACAGAGCAGATTTGCCATTGTACTTTAAGGTTCTGGTGTGGAGCTGCAATGTCTGTACCACCCCCTTGCAAAGTTGATAATGCATTATCAGCTCATTGGGAATTCTATTCAACTTTTCTTAAAAAAAAAAATACATCCAGGAGGGCTACCTGTCAGTTCTCCCTGAATTTTTATTTCTCCTCTTTGTATGCATTGTTTTGTATGGCATGACATTTTTTTTTTCCCATTTAGTACCGTGTGTGGTAACTAAGCCCGCACGTCTATAACTGACTTCTGAATATTTTCTTGGCTTTCAATGAGCAAGGTTATATGCAGCTTCTAAGATAGTGGAGCTTCACCCTGCCCCTGTTTACTGCATCTATCATCATCTATGTCAACGCACTAAATTAGGTGTATTTAACTAGCAAAGCCTGTCTAAGAACACCTCTTGCATTTGTAACATTCCCATCACGTTAAAATCCTACTTGTGGTTTGGAAAGTTGTTGACATAGTTACTCCTCTCAGCATAGGCCTGTCAAACCCCTGCCTTAATCCACTACAGAACATATGCTGTCATAATATCTGGAAGTGTCTTTTCGTAATGATTAGTCATCAACCTGAACAATCTCTTCCATTCCATAATAATTGAAAAGTGACTTGCCCACACTCATCATTAATTCTAAGAATCCATGCCAATAATGATTAGCCAGGCTTCTATTGGCAAATGTTCAGCTGTTTAATAAAATACCATCAATAGTCAGTCATCATTCAAACTTGGCCTCTAGTTACAAGAATAGTTTTTCAAGAAATCAATGGTCTAAACTGAGTATTTTTCAAAGGGATATGAGACTTCTCCAAGATGCCACAGAGGAATAAGAAGGCCATCCGATAAAACAAACCCAATTTTTTAGCTTTTTGCCATCATCTTCGCGATTAAAATTTGCCTTTTACATATGGGCTAACAAGAGCTAGTTAACTGAATTTTATACTGACATCCCTCTGTCCTTGCATTCTGTTACCCATGTCTCAGTCTACTTCCTCCAAATTTCACTGGCAAGATTTATTTATACCTTGTAATCTGCAGCAAAGCTTTCACCCTTTCTGAACAATGATGGGTAGCCAATCATTCTGGAAACAGTTCCTCATCATATTTTTAATTCTCATCCCTTTTCCTGGAGGAAAAAACAAAACAAAGAAACCTTAGCCATTTTAATCTTTGGATCCAAAAGACAATCCTGCCAGTGCCAATCTGAACTACACGAAGTGTCAGATGGTCAAATCAGACTCACAATTCAGAGATCTTGCTAAGTATTATGTTTCACTAATAATGTGAAAGACACAAAAGTCTAGTGACGTGTGAAGCAGGGAAAGGTCCCAAATCTTTAGTGCAGATACCGAGGTCCTTTCTTCTTCCGTGAAAATACTTTGGCCCAAGTTGCTAGATTTGGTGTCTAAGTAAAATGTGCAGTTGCCTCACTTACACAGAGGAAGTTTTCTTAGTCAAAGGTGATACAGCTAACGTGATATTTTCATGAGAAAGAAGACCACCCTGGTTTATCATAAGCAATCTTAGACAACCCTACAGAGTCTGCTAAAAAAATATTTTATAGATAAGGACTTCAGTGCAAGCCAAAACTATTTAGAGTTTGTTTGCCAAGAGCCCTGCCATTAGCATGTTTATGAAAAGACTAGACCAGAATACCTGCCTTCTTTTTTCCCAGCAGCTTCTCCCACAGCCTGTTTCCATCAAGGAAAAGAACTGATTAAGAAATGCTACTTATTAAACCTATATCCATACAGAACTTTTTCACATTGTCAAGCAATGTCTTTAGGGTTTAATTTTTTTTTTTTTTTTTTTTGTTATTTCTACCACTACATCCTATGTGTTGAAATTTGTATCATTATATATTGGCTAGAAATCACATTTTCCTTCTAAAATATAATATGCAGTGAACCTCAAAATCAAATAGATTACAACTAATAAATCTCTCTTCAATATCTGTCCTCCTCCTACCCACAGCAATCAGGCTAGAAAAAGAAATAAAGGACATCCAGATTGGTAGGGAAGAATTCAAACTATCTCTATTTGCAGATGATATGATCCTATACACAGAAAACCCCAAAGAATCCACAAGAAAACTACTGGAACTAATAGAAGATTTCAGCAAAGTATCAGGATACAAGATAAACATACAAAAATCAGTTAGATTCCTTTACACCAACAAAGAGAACTTCGTAGAGGAAATCACCAAATCAATACCATTTACAATACCCCCACAAGAAGATAAAATACTTAGGAATAAATCTAACCAGAGACGTAAAAGACCTATACAATGAAAACTACATTACTGCAAGAAATCAAAAGAGATCTGCATAAGTGAAAAAAACACCTTGCTCTTGGATAGGAAGACTCAACATAGTGAAAATGTCAATTCTACCCAAAGCGATCTACGGATACAATGCAATCCTGATCCAAATTCCACTGGTATTTTTTAATGAGACGGAGAAACAAATCACCAACTTCATATGGAAAGGGAAGAGGCCCCAGATAAGTAAAGCATTACTCAAGAAGAAGAATGAAGTGGGAAGACCCACACTACCTGATTTTAGTACCTATTATACCGTCACAATAGTCAAAACAGTCTGGTACTGGTACAAAAAGAGATACATAGACGAATGGAACAGACTTGAGAATCCAGATATGAATTCATCCACCTATGAGCAGCTAATATTTGACAAAGGCCCAAAGTCCATTAACTGGGGAAAAGACAGTCTCTTTAACAGATGGTGCTGGCATAACTGGATATCCATATGCGAAAAACTGAAACAAGACCCATACCCCACACCATGCACAAAAACTAACTCTAAATGGATCAAAGACTTAAATATTAAATTGAAAACGATAAAGATCATGGAAGAAAGAATAGGGACAATGCTAGGAGCCTTAATACATGGCATAAACACAATATGAACCATAAGTAACAATGCACAAGCACCAGAAGAGAGACTAGATCACTGAGAGCTCCTAAAAATCAAACACTTATACTCATCAAAAGACTTCACCAAAGGACTAAAAAGACAACCTACAGACTGG
>NW_004444312.1:405791-420797 GCF_000243295.1 Trichechus manatus latirostris
GGATTCTCTATCAGCCCAGAACTAAAACAACTTCCAAGGCCAACTCTTCAGACAAAGACTGGACTGAATTGTGGGACATAAAATGATACTCGGGCAGAGTGTGCTTCTTAGCTCAAATAGATACATGAGACTAAACAGGCAGCTTCTGTCTGGAGGTAAGATGAGAAGGCAGAGAGGGTTAGGAGCTGGTTGAACGGACACGGGAAATTAGGGGTGGAAAGGAGGAGTGTGCTGTCACAGTACAGGGAGAGCAATCAGGGTCACATATACTATGTATAAATTTTTGTATAAGAGACTAACTTGAAATGTAAACTTTCATTTAACTGACAACAATAAACAAACATATATATATATATATATTTGTCTTCCTCTATATTCCCTATTGCCACTGCTACAGTTAAAGCTTTCCTGGTATCACACATGGACTAATGCATTAATTTTAAAACTAGCTTCCCTCCCTTTTTTTAGGACTTAACTTCTTTAACCTTTTCTTCACAAAAATGTAATTCTGATTTCTCTAAAATGGTAATTTGATCGTTGAGCCTAAATTCAACACCCTTTACTATTCTCCCATTTCATTGTAGGATGTTTTTCAGCATCCCTAGCTTCCACCTACCAGATGTCAGTAGCATCCTGCACCCTCAACTCACCAGTTGTGACAATCAAAAATGTCGCCAAACATGGTCATACACTCCCCCCCACCCTGGGAGGAAAAATTACCCTCTTTTGAGGACCATCCTCTGTGGCAAATCTACCTCCTTACAACTCTAACTACACAAAAACTCAAAAAATGCATATCTCTCTTTTACAAAAACATTTTTTTTGCTCATTACTATGTCATTTCCTGAGCATAAAAACATGCTTTTATTTATTCCACCTAAACAAACAAACAACAAATTAGTGACCAAAAACCCTTTGCTTAAACATTTCCCCTGCTAGATACCATCAGAAAATTTGATCCTTTTTTCACCAACATGCCTCAAAAAAACCATTTACATTCACTGTCTCTATATGTGCCCCACTTCATTCGTTCTTAAATCTCCGGCAGGCAGGTGTTCATCCCATCCCGTACTCTAGTTAAACTTCTCTAGTTTGCCACTCTAAAGTTTCTTTCTCTCTTAATGTCACCTTACTTGATCTATCAGCAGTAGTTGATAGTTTTTTCACTATTTTCTACTTAATATATAGTCTTCATTTGCCTTCCTTTTTTTCCTGTTATTTCTCTAGTTTTTCTTCCTCCTCACTCTTTTTCATTGTAACTCCTCTTTTACTAGACTTCTATATGTTGGATGCCCCAGATCTAAGTTCTTGACTTTTTTTCTTATCATTCTTTGCACTTACTTCCTTGGTGATCTCATCCAATCTCATGGCTTTACACGTAATCTAAATGCTAATGATTCCCAAATGTATATTTCCATGCCAGACCTCTATCCTGAATTTCACACTCATATATTCAATTGCACATATTACATTTCTAGTTGAATTATAATTGTAATGAGTTTTTTTTTTTTTTCCTTCAAATACATTTTTTACTCTCCCGTGCTTAGGTCGTAACTCAGAGGACGTGACCACTGTAGAATTTTCTGAAAGCTGGTTTTGATCCCAAGTGGAATCAAACAATGAGAGACACATGTGGAAAGACGAAAGCTAGGGGCAATGGGGAAGCTAGGTATGCTATTTATCCCTCTCTGTCTTGATGTCATCCCTGGTAACAGCTTCATATTTTCTATGTCTCCAGCTCCAGTTACACAGACCTGTTGTGGTTCCAGGTTGTACCAGCAACCCCAGTGTTCAGTTGCAGTACTCAGCCTCTTCTCTTGTACCTCCATCTTAAGGTGGTAGCAGTTTCCTCTTTTTGCTAAATTCTGAGTTGCCTCACTGTTCCTTGACTTTTTTTTTTTTACTTTTAATAACATGTGCTTTAATCCTTTGCATTAATTTCCTGTGTTTTAAATTCTCAGAGTGGTTTCTTTTCTCCTAGTTGGGTTCTGACTACTTCAGATATCTAATAGACATCTAGAAATCAATGTGTATCAAAAGATATTGGTGATCTCTGTGTCCCAGCTCTTTGAGCCTGTCAAACCTGTTCATGCTTCTTCACCAAATTTGAGGAAAATTAAATCCTTCTAGTTGCTCAAGCTCAACTGGTTGATGATATCTAGAATCCAGCCAATTTTGCCAAATTTGTTGTAGTATGACTCACTATTATTGCTTTCCTGAATTAAGTCAACGTCTTAACTGATGCCCCTACTTCTAAAATTGCCCCCTACGATTCATTATCAATACAATATCCAGAATGATCATATTAATATAAAAATCAGATCATTTCACCATTTCACTTCTTTTCTTAGGACCTACAGTGGCTCCCTATCTCATTCATAGTAAAAGTCAAAGGCAGTGTGATGGATTAAAATATAAAGACCCTATTACTTCTCTGGGGAGTCCCAGGGTGGCACAAACAGTTAAGCTATTGGCTACTAACTGGAAGATTGGCAGTTCAAATCCACCCAGAGGCACCTCTGAAGAAACGCCTTGCAATCTGCTTCTGTAAGTTCATAGCCATAGAAAATTCTGTGAAGCACAACTCTACTTTGAAACATATAGGTTTAACCTGAGTTGGAATCAACTCCATGACAGCTGGTGATTGGTATTACTTTTCTGAGCTCATCGTGATTCCCCCTACTTACACTGGATTCCTTACAGTTCTTCAAACAAGCCAGGCAAGGGCTACCTTTGTCCTTCACACTGACTATACACACTGCCTGAACTCTCTCTATGCAGATATATACATGCTTAATTCCCACTTTCAAGTTTTTGCTTAAATGCTGCCTACCATGCTGCCTACCATGGCCACCCTATTTAACACTGCAACCTGTCCCCTCCACCAGTGTTGGAAACTGGCTATAGAGAGAAGAATACAATAGCTATGCCCCTCTTCTCATAGTACTGACAATATACAGGGACAAAAAGCAATAAACAAATTGCATTTCAATTATCTTTAACACCTTAATAAAGAAAAAAATATAAACACCATAAAGTTTATATTTGGAAATGCTCAATATGAGTCAATATGTAATGTAACTACATTAAAGTAATATGATTTTAGACTTAGATCTATATTTAAAATGAGACTCAGTATAGCATAAAGGCACAACTCTACCAATTACTAGCTACTCTATATCTCTATACCTCAGTGTTCTCACCAGCAAAAATGTGCTAACAATACCTACTACTTAAGTCTATTAAAAGAATAAATGAGATAAGATATTTAAAGCTCGTATCACATCGCTGACAGCAGAGTAAATGCTCAATAGTTGCCATTTTTGTAACATTTTCCATTATTTCCTTTTAAAGATTACCATTTTCTTTGTGTATGTGTTTAATGAATCATATTACTAGTTGTCTACTCGGTCTGTTTAATAAACTTAAAACTGACAGAAAAAAACTAGACCCTATTCAAAGAAGCTAAGATATAGCATATAACAATATATCATATGAAATACACCAAATAATAGATACCATATGGCAATTGGTACATTTGCCATAATGCAAATATACCATATTACAATATGAAAAGGATATGTTTTATTTTGGAAAAAAATAATTAAAGTGAAGGGAAATGATATTTAAAAATAAAACCTAGAAGTGTCAATGTTTCAAAATATCCCATTTGTTCTACATGAAACTCCAAAAGATATATATCACCATTCCCATTTTACAGGTAAGAAAACTGAGGTTTGAAGTGGTTAAAAATTTTGCTAAGTTTATGTGGAGCTGAGAGTCAAATCTAAGTCTATGTGTCATCTCTTCCAGGATAAACTGTCAAAATTTTCAACTGCTGGAGGAACTAAATTTCAAAATCTAAGAAAATTTTTGCTATGGCTACAGGAGTTAAATCAATATAGTAATAGAAGAAGACTAATTCTGGCATCAATGTAATCCATGTGTTTTTAAAACATTGATAGCAAGGGATTCTCTCTTAAATGTTCTCATCATTCTGAAGTGATTTCTTCCTTTTAGACTCTACCAACAATCATTCTGCAATTCCATCTGTTCCAAAAGCTTCATGTAGTTTCCACTTACTGATAATTCCCATATCTCTATCACCAATAAATTTATTTCCCAGTCTCTGAAGCCTTATATTCAATTTCTAGAAGGGCATTTTTATGTCAATGTTTCACAGTCACTACAAAATTGACATTACATATTTCCATCATCATTCTTACTCACCTCTATCCATTGCTAACCTAGTGCTCCTGCAATAATCTCAGTTTAAGCCCTTATATTATAATAGATTAAATTGTCTTTGGTAACAGATATTCCCCCAAATCTCACATGAAATGTCTCTTATTAATTGTGTAAAGTTTGATGAAGATCAGGAAGACTCCTCCATTTGAAGATGTGGCTCTCAGTGTTGATAAAGTCAAAAAAACAAAACAAAACAAAACAAAACAACCAAACCCATTGCCATCGAGTTGATTCTGACTCATAGCAACACTACAGGACAGAGTAGAACTGGCCCATAGGGTTTCCAAGAAGCACCTAGTGGATTTGAACTGCCAGCCTTTTGGTTAGCAGCCATAGCTCTTAATAATTTACACCATCAGGGTTTCCGTTGATAGAGAAGAGTAAGTTAAATCTAGAGGATTATGTGGGATGTTTTACATGGCTAGGACTAGGAATGGGTGATTACTCTTCTGTCCAATTTAACTGGATAGGACTTAGACACCTGGCAGTAACCTAAGTGAAAGGGAGGTTGGGAAATGACTTTGCTTGTGTCCAGAATGAAGAAACTGTTGTGAAATCAGAGCATTGTTCCTGCTACTACCTGCTTTTTTGATCATCAAATCACTTCATCCGTGATTTCACACGATCATCTCCTCCCCAAGGAAAACAAGTCAAATTTCCATCCATTCTATATCCAGCACAAAACTTAAGATTTCTAGGTCATGTGGGGTAGCCTCTATTAGGTTATAATGTGCCCCACTTGTTCAGGATATTAGCTTCCACATCCGAAATAGAAAGCAATAACATGAGCAGGAAAAAATGCATTTAAAAAGCCAAGAATGGAAGATACATAGAAACCACTGGCCTTTGGCAATTCTGAAAGGCTCAAGAACCAAACCCATTTTCACTGAGTCAATTCCAGCTCATAGTGATGATATATGACAGAAGAGAACTGGTTCATAGGGTTTCCAAATCTTTATGGAAGCAGACTGCCACATTTTTCTTCCGTGGAGTGGCCCACCTTTCAATCAGCAGCTGAGTGCTTAACCACTGCACTACTGGGCATATAATTTGAACAACTCACAATACAAATTAGGGAAGAAATTTGTTGATTAAACTGTGCTTTTACTTTCTGGGAAGAACTCCTTGGTCAATTTTTCTTCCCAGCTCTGCCTTCTGGATTTTTTTGTTTTTATTTAACTTTCCATTATCCTCTATGGTCTTTAACTTAAGTTTCTCTACCATTTAATTTCTGAATCCTAAGACAATGTCATTTATTTTAGTTTTTTGTTACAATAGCACCTCATTCCTCCTAACAATTTTAGTATTATTCAAGATAGGTTATAATAATAAATATCTTAAAAATCTCCCTTGTATAACAAGTGAAGTTTTAAGATCAAAATTTGAAAATGGCTTGCATGATTATTATGACCATGTTTCATGGGCCAAAACTCACTTACTGAACATAACTGCATATATCACTGTCATTCCACATTGACCAAGCTAGATACCCAAGAAAAAATCTTTTCCTTGTCCTTAACACACTAGCTTCTTCGTCATCAATATTGACTGAACCTACCTAACAAATTTTACCTCCATTCAATTCTCTCACTTGTAATACTGCTAAAGATATCTTTCTTAGACCCTTACCCTTCAGGGTCAAACTTCTACAATCCATTCTTCAAAATATAGCTAAATTATTTCTTGAAGATTTCAAATCTCATCTTATCAGTTCCCTGCTTAAAACTACCCATAGCTTCCATTGCCCCATCTAAAAACTCAAATTTAACTGCCTCTCAATCTACTCTATTTCTTTACGTATTATCTGTAACAGTAGACCCTGCCTCATAAAATATTAACTAATTTTCTCAGTTCATGTTCACTTCCTTGCATAGGAAAGTATACATATTTTTGCCACACTTTTTCAAAGCTCTCTGCATTTTTAGTTGTATTTGCCATATATTATTGTATTTGCTTATTTTACATTTCATCTGTATTCATCTCACTCTGTGGTCTTCAAAGGCATAAGCTATGTTCACTGCTATGTGAATAAAGTCTAGGGCAGGAAGAATACTCAAAAATATAAATAAATAATTTCACTTTCTATTACTTAATTATGTTCTCTACCAATTCAAGGTTTTATATTTCTCTTTCTAAGAAATCTATACTAGACTTTTTCCACTTTTATTTCTGCAATCAATCATAGGATCTATTTCATCTTTTCTATTGCACTTGATTATAGAGGAGATTGAAATGTATTAGGTAACATGTACTTGACTCCAATAATGAGCAGACTTTGAAGGATTTCAAAGTATAAAAATATTTTGGGATAACTTAGGGAAAGGGAAAGAAGTATTTGTATTGTTTTCTATTCAGTAGATTAGTTGAATCAGTTAAAATTATTCATTGAACATGGATATGTGTTAGACATATTTCCCAAAACACATTCTCAAATATATAATATGCTAAATACAGTTCATTAAAAACAAATAATATTTGAATTTCAGTCCAGAGTTAAAAAAAAAAAAAAAAACTAACTTTTTCTTTTAAAAATATAGTATTAATCATTATATTTTCTAGAGATGTATTTTTAATTATGCAGGTAAAACTACTAACTCTCTTGGACACCAACTGAAATAACAACCCTGATCATAAGAATCAGCATAGGTTTGATGGGAAGCCTAAGGGACAGTGAGTTGAAGATAACGGTGATGGAATAATTTGGAAAAGGATAGTGAGAACAGCAGCACAACTGGAAGAATATAATCAATGTCATTGAATTGTACATGTAGAAATTTTTGAAATAGTGTATTACTGGCTATGTATATTTTCACCATAAAAAAAAGGTCCTCCAAAGTTGAGAAGGGAGAATGTTGACATGTCCTGGGGTTGTTAAACAATGTCATAAAAAATATGTGTACTGACTGTTTAATGAGAAACTATTTGTTCTGTAAACCTTCATCTAAAGTACAATAAAAAAAAAAAAAATCAGCATAAAGATGGTTCCTATTAGGTGAAGGCCAAATATACCCCCATTCTCCAAGTTCTTCACCATTTCTAACACCAGCTGTTCCCCACATGGCTCTTTCTCTGCTGGGTTCAGTAATTGATTGGAACGGTCACATAGAACTCATGGATACAAGATAACTGTAATAACAACTTTAATAACATAAAAAGATATACACAAAAGAAAGATATACAAAAGGGGAGATTCGGAAGAGGTCTCAGCATGGAGCCTCAATATCTGTCTAAAAACAGACTACTCATGTCTAAGGGGACACACCTACCCTTCACAAAAACCAATGTTCCTACTCATCCATCAGGAAACTTTCAAACAGAAAACTCAATTACGTCACTTGGCACACTCGGCTATTGGTTACTCCTCTCACCTCTCAGATGGGGGTTCAGTCTCTACCCTCTGCCGCAGTTGTCGTGGTCAGTTACTTGGTTTCGCTTCAGGTACTGTTGCAGCCACTATCTCCTTCACCATGGTAGATTTACTACGTCTGGGAGGTTCATAGTGAAGGGCCCGTGTCCAAAGGATATGCTCCTCTCCAGCTGTCTTCAATTAGTAAGCCCCATCTGAGCCTCTGTATCCAAAGGTTTTTATCAGTCACCTGGCGAGCCCTCCAGTAAATCCTTTTAAAGGTCAACTACAGGGTAAGGACCTCCTAGCCAATCCTAGTAAAGGTAGACCTAGCAGAGTCCAGCAGTCAATCTGGGAAAAGGTCTGTTCCTGGGTGGGGCTCCCCAGCCAAGCCAAACAGAGGTTGGTTCCTGGGTGGGGTCCGTAGCCAATCTGAGTAAAGGTTTGTTATTGAGTGGGGCTCTTCGGCCAATCTTGGTAAAGGTCTGACCAGGTGGAGCTTTGGAACCAGGATCAAAAGGCCAATTGCTTTTTTTTAGAGAGGGGATTCCTTGTCATGCAATAGGTATAAAAAAATTCCAGAATATGCTTTTAAAATAAATGGGCAAAAATTGAGAAGTAATAGATGAAGCAAATATTGCAAAATCATGGTAATTATGGGATTTGAGTGATGAGTGAATATGGGTTTATTAATTTGTTTACTGTGTGTGAAAAAATATTATAATAAAATAAAAAAAGGAAGTATGTATTAGTTTTTTTTAGAAGATATTATAACATCTATTTCTGGTAAAGTATGTGGTCAGAGTCAAATGCTTTTTGACTTTTGACATAATAACAAGGTTAAGCCTAGCAGCTCATAAAGAGTTATTTCATAGCAATGACACATATTAAACACATGGCATATATAATCAGTAATTATGTTGTTTAATGTGTTTGTGTATATTTCTAATTATACAATAGCTTTTATTTGTTTTCCTTAAAATACGGTATTTTTATGACCTACAAACAAGATCCATATTTTGCATATTCTTAATTGTGTATATATATATATAATATATATGTTCAATGTTTCAATATAATAATCATGAGAGAAGAAATGATTAATGAATATTGCCAGTTTACAGACTGAATCATTCAATAAAACGATTGATTAAATAATTATTTAACCTCTTCCTCAACCATAACCAATTGTTATTATATGACTGAAATATTTAAAAAATAATATTATTAAAGAGGAATTTCAATAAACTTAGTAATAAATAATAACAATAAGAATTATCCATAATACTCTAAAATTTACGAAAATTATACATACCTAGTGAACACTATCCCCACGCATCAGTCACTGTAGTGGCTTGCATGCTGTTGTGATGCTGGAGGCTATGCCACCAGTATTCAAATACCAGCAGGGTCACCCGTGGTGGACAGGATTTAGCAGAACTTCCAGACTAGGAAGAAGGAACTGGCTGTCTACTTCTGAAAAATTAGCCAGTGAAAACCTATGAATAGCAGTGGAACATTGTCTGACACAGATGAGCCCTTTAGGATGGAAGGCATTCAAAATATGACTTGGGCAGAGATGGCTCCTCAAAGAAGAGTTCACCTTAATGATGTGGATGGAGTCAAGCTTTTGGGACCTTCATTTGCTGAAGTGGCATGACTCAGAATAAGAAGAAACAGCTGCAAACATCCATTAACATTAAGAAAGTGGAATCCAAGAAATATGAACTAGGAAAATTGGAAATCGTCAAAAATGAAATGGAATGTATAAACTTGGTTAGGCATTAGTGAGCTGAAATGGACTGGTATTGGCCATTTTGAATCTGACAATTATGTTGTCTACTATGCCGGGAATGACAAGTTGAAGAGGAATGGCATAGCATTCATCATCAAAAAGAATATTTCAAGATCCCACATGAAGTACAATGCTGTCAGTGATAGGTTAATATCCATACTCCTACAAGGAAGGCCAGTTAATAGGACTATTATTCACATTTATGCACCAACCACTAAGGCTAAAGATGAAAAAAATGAAGGTTTTACCAACTTCCAAAGTCTGAAATTAATCAAACATGCAATCAAGATACATTGATAATTACTGGTGATTGGAATGAGAAAGTTGGAAAATATAGCCTTGGTGATAGAAATGACGCTAGAGATCCCATGATAGAATTTTTCAAGACCAACAGCTTCTTCATTGCAAATTCCTATTTTCAACAACATAAGCGGTGACTATATATGTGGACCTCAAAAGATAGAATACACAGGAATCAAATAGACTATATCTGTGTAAAAAGACAATGGAGAAGCTCAATATCATCAGTCACAAGAAGGCCAAGGGCCAACTGCAGAACAGACTATCAATTGCTCATATACAAGTTCACATTGAAGCTGAAGAAAATTAGAACAAGTCAATGAGAGCCAAAGTACAATCTTGAGTATATTCCAACTGAGTTTAGAGATCTTCTCAAGAATAGATTTGATGCATTGAATACTAATGAACTAAGACTAGAGGAGTTGTGGAATGACATCAAGGACATCATACATGAAGAAAGCAAGAGATCATTAAAAAAACAAGAAAAGAAGGCTGAAATGAATGCCAGAAGAGACTCTGAAAGTTGCGCTTGAATATTGAGTATCTAAAGAGAAAGGAAGAAATGATGAAGTAAAAAAGCTGAACAGAAGATTTCAAGGGGCGGCTTGAAAAGATAAACTATTTTAATGACATGTGCAAAGACCTGGAGTTAGAAAAAAAAAAGGAAGAACACACTCAGCATTTCTCAAGTGGAAAGAACTGAAGAACAAATTCAAGCCTTGAGTTGCAATAGTGAAGGATTCTGTGGACAATATACTGAATGATGCAGGAAGCATCAAAAGAAGATAGAAGGAATACACAGTCACTGTACCAAAAAGAATGGTCAACATTCAAACATTTCTGGAGGTAGCATATGATCAAGAACTGATGGTACTGAAGGAATAAGTCCAAGCTGCACTGAAGGCCTTGATGAAAAACAAGTCTTCGGGAAATTACCAAATACCAACTGAGATGTTTCAACCAACAGATGTGGTGCTGGAAGTGCTCAGCCATCATGCCAAGAAATTTGGAAGACAGCTACCTGGCCAACTGACGGAAGAGATCCGTATTTATGCCTAATTCAAAAAAGGTGATTCAACCAAATGTGGAAAATTATTGAACTATACCGAGTGAAATTTTGCTGAGGATCATTCAAAAGCAGTTACCCCAGTATATTGACAGGGAACTGTGAGAAATTCAAGCCAGATTGAGAAGAAGATGTAAAATGAGGGATATCATTGCTAATGTCAGATAGATCCTGGCTGAAAGCATAGAACACCAGAAAGATGTTTACTTGTGTTTTATTGACAATGCAAAGGCATATAACTGTGTGGATCATAACAAATTATGGATAACATTGTGAGGAATGGGAATTCCAGAACACTTAATTGTGCTCATGAGGAACTTGTACGTAGATCAAGAGGCAGGGGTTCAAACAGAACAAGGGGATACTGTGGATTTAAAGTCAGGAATGGTGTGTATCAGTGTTGTAACCTTTCACCACACTTATTAGATCTGTATGCTGAGCAAATAATCAAAGAAGCTGGACTATATCAAGAAGAATATGGCATCAGGATTGCAGGAAGACTCATGAACAAGCTTCATTATACAAATGATACAACCTTGCTTGCTGAAAGTAAAGAGGGCTTGAAGCACTTACTGATGAAGATCAAACACCACAGCCTTCAGTATGGATTATACCTCAGCATAAAGAAAACAAAAATCCTCACACCTGGACCACTAAGCAAAATCATGATAAACGGAGAAAAAATTGAAGTTGTCAAGGATTTCATTTTACTTGGATCCACAATTAACGACCACGGAAGGACCAGTCAAGAAATCAAATGATACAATGCACTGAGCAAAACTGCTGC
The DNA here is from genome assembly GCF_000243295.1 of Trichechus manatus latirostris. Taxonomy (NCBI): domain Eukaryota; kingdom Metazoa; phylum Chordata; class Mammalia; order Sirenia; family Trichechidae; genus Trichechus; species Trichechus manatus. The sequence goes on from NW_004444312.1 coordinate 417,334, forward strand.
AAAAGAACTCTTTAAAGTGTTAAAAAGCAAAGATGTCACTTTAAAGACTAAGGAGTGACCCAAGTCATGGTGTTTTCAATCGCCTCATATGCATGTGACTGCCTGCCAATGAATAAAGAAGACAGAAGAAGCACTGATGCTTTGAATTATGGTGTTAGTGAAGAATATTGAATATAAAAGGGACTGCCGAAAGAACGAACAAATCTGTCTTGGAAGAAGTACAGCCAGAATGCTCGTTGGAAGTGAGGATGACGAGATTTCATCTTGCATAGTTTGGACATGTTATCAGGAGGAATCAGTCTCTGGAGAAGGATATCATGCTTGGTAAGGTAGAGGGGCAGCAAAAAAGAGGAAGACCCTCAATGAAATAGATTGACACAGAAGCTGCAACAATGGGCTCAAGCATAGCAAAGATTGTGAGGATGGCGCAGGACTGGATATTGTTTTGTTTTCTTGTACATACCATCACAATTAGTCAGAACCAAATGAACAGCATCTAACAGCAACATATATATATATTTGTATATATATACATATACTCTTACTATAAATGAGATACACAGTTTATTGACCAGAAGTCCTTAGTTTTTATACTGTTTTTTACTGTCACTATTCAGAAAGTCAACCTATTCTTCAACACTATATTTAATAGTATTAGGCTCTCCAAAATATCACCAAATTACCTCTTATAAAAACACTTTATAGCCATAAGCAAGAACATCTTGACAGATTCTTCAGTGTCTCAGGAAACAGAATCTGGGGAGGATATTTATAAGATTTTGCAGTTGATCCTCAAGTTGTTTAAATGTGGTTTTTCAGAGCAGGGAACTGATTGAGATTGGATAAATTTTTTGAAATAGTGTTTTAGTAATGATAAGTAGAACAAGGTAAATGTCTTGAAGTGAGTCTTGATAAGTAAGCTGTTGTTCAGGAAGGGAGATGTTTGCCTGAAGTAGAATGCTGTTTCAGATAAATTGATCTGCAAGAATTTTCTGAAGTAAACAATAAAATCATATATTGACTTAAAGTTTTATTTTTCTAAGAAAACATTTTCTGGAATGAACAACCAATTCAGTTTGACCCAGGTAGTCTTGGTTCTAAGTTCTGAAAGTTTTGTCATGTTGACATAGGGGATCACAATTTTCAAGTATCCTGATCATCACTGCACATTCATCTCAATTTTCTTAAGTTATAATTTTCGAGTAGATAAGAGGTCAGCAGACTTTTTCTGTAAAATGCCAGATAATAAAACTTTTAGGCTTTGTGGGCCATATGACTTCTGTTGCAACTACTCAACTTTGCTGTTTTAGCTGGAAGCAGGCATAAACAATATGTAAATGAATGTACACGGCTGTGTTAAAAAAAATAATAATAATACAAACTTTTTTTTTTATGACACCAGTCAGTAGGTGGCATTGTCCTGTGGGTATAGTTTGCTGAAACCTGAGGCAGAAGAATAAGCATTAAAAAAAATGGTGCCTCCATATTTTTCCATATCTCTATGCTATTCAAGACAACAAAATTTTATAATTTCCATGTTTCATCATTCTATCTATCTTTCTCTCTCTCCATCTATCTATTTATCTATGTATATGTTTTAGTATCTAGTGCTGCTATAACAGAAATATCACAAGTGGATGGCATTAACAAAGAGAAATTTATCCTCTCAGAGTTTAGGAAGCTAGAAGTCCAAATTCAGGGTGCCAGCTCCAGGAAAAGGCTTTCTCTCTCTGTTGGCTTTGGGGTAAGGTCCTTATCATCAATCTTCCCCTGGTTTAGGAGCTTCTCAGCACAGGGACCCCAGGTCCAAAGGGTGGGCGTTCTTGGCTCTTCTTGCTTGGTGATAATGGGGTCCACTTGTCTCTCTGCTCACTTCTGTCTTTTATATCTCAAAAGAGATTGATACAACTTAATCTTGTAGATTGAGTCTTGCCTCATTAACATAACTGCCTCTAATCCTCCCTTATTAACATTATAAAGGTAGGATTTACAACACATGAGAAAAATCACATTAGATAACAAAATTATGGACAATCATGCAATACTGAGAATCATGGTCTAGCCAAGTTGACACACATTTGTGGGAGGCACAATTCAATCCATACCACTACCACTATACATATATATATATATGTCACTATACATATATATATGTCACTATATATATATGTCACTGTGTGAAAATATATATATATATATATATATATATATATGTATCAAGTAGTAGAGTCACCCATATAAATGTACATGATCTTGTGAAAACACCACCTCAGTGTAAGTCCTGGCACTCAGTTAAACCTCTCTTTGTTTTAGTCCTTTACCTACAAAAAGGGACAATAATCTGATAGGGTTTACATGATGATTAATTGAGATAATGCAAGCGAAGTCCTTAAAGCAGTATCTGAAATATATTAATCTATAAATGTTATTGTAATTATTTTCATGTAAATCAAGTAATCCAAGTCATTGGGTTTTAACTGCCTTAAGGAATATACATTCTTTTTTATATACAAATTGTGGAAAAAGATATTTTTATCTTAAATATAATTCCTAGCAGGTCTGGAAATAAAAATTACATGATCCTTATTCTGAATATGGTATTAGGGTTTCTCTGAAGTACTAATACCTATCATTAGACTATTCATAATTTTCTATAATATTCTGTATACTTCTTTTGAAGAAAATACTCAGTAATCCATAAAAAGGATTGTATATATATATAGAGAGAGTAATTTCTCTTGAAATACTTAAAAAGTAGTGTTCCAATAAAGTTGTTAAGTGTGTATTGTTCTTGTTGCTAGGTGCAGTCAAGTCAGTTCTGAATCATAGCTACCCTATATACAACAGAATGAAACACTGCCCTATCCTGCAACATTCTCACAATCCTTAATATGTTTGAGCCCATTGATGTAGCCACTGTGTCAACCCACACATTGAGGGTCTTCCTCATTTTCCCTCACTCTCTACCAAATATGCTGTCCTTCTCCAGGGACTGATCCCTCCAGATAACATGTCCAAAGTATGTGAGACAAAATCTCACCATCCTTGCTTCTAAGGAGCATTCTGGCTGTACATCCTCCAAGACAGATTTGTTTGTTCTTCTAGCAGTCTGTGATATACTTAATATTCTTCATCAACAGCATAATTCAATGACATCAATTATTCCTGTCTTCCTTATTCATTGTCCAGCTTTCCATGCATCTAAGGCGATTGAAAATATCATAGCTTGGGTCAGGCGCACCTTAGTCCTCAAGGTGACGTTATTGCTTTTTAACACTTTAAAGAGGTCTTTTGCAGCAGATTTGCCCAGTGCAATACATTGTTTGATTTCTTGACTGCTGCTTGTATGGGAATTGACTGTGGATCCAAGTAAAATAAAATCCTTGACAACTTATTTTCTGCATTTATCATGATTTTGCTTATTGGTCCAATTGTGAGGATTTTTGTTTTCTTTATGTTGAGGT
>NW_004444312.1:420897-427356 GCF_000243295.1 Trichechus manatus latirostris
TATATATATATATCATCATCTAGGATAGTTTATTAACCTAGGTTTTCCATGAGGCTATCACCAAAATGTTATTAGCTATGCCTGTGAAGGATTAATGAAAAAAAGCAGAACTAAGTGGAAAAAGTTATCAGTCATCAATGCAGGTGTCAGATTGCTATGAAAAGACGGGAAGAAGGAAGGAGGATTAAGCTTTTGCTAGGCTGATGAGGAGTGTACAAACCAGTCTCCTATTACAACAGTCTTACAATATGCAGCTATGTTCCACGACATATACCCCTACCACGCTCAGTCACTGGCCAGAAACAGCCCAAAGAACTAATGTATCAGTACACACACAATCAAAGATCCTGAAGGACAGCAGCTGGGGCTGTTTGTCATCTGTGCTCTCTGAAGCAGGAGTTCTGAGTGGCACATTTTCATTGCTACCACAGATAACAAATACATATTGAAAAAATAATCCTGAAATGATAACCTTACCACCCATTAGATGGCATGAGTGTTCCCTTTTTGATAAATGTTTAAACATTTGTTTCATCATTGATGAATACATTTAATCATTATATATGGACTTATGTATGTGTATGTACTAATATATGTGTATGTACCTGGCCAAGTAACTGGAAGAAATCCATGTTTGTGCCCATTGCAAAGACAGGTGATCCAACAGAATGTAGATCATTAATATCACACACAAGTAAATTTTTGCTAAAGATAATTCAAAAATGATTGCAACAGTACATAAAAAGAAACTGCTAGAAAATCAAGAAGGATTCAGAAGAGGACCTGGAATGAGGGATATCATTGCTGATGTCAAATGGATCTTGGCTGAAAGCAGAAAATTCCAGAAAGATGTTTACCTGTGTTTCATTGACTATGCAAAGGCATTGATGGTGTGGATCATAATAAATCATGAATAACATTGCAAAGAATGGGAATTCCAGAACACTTAATTGTGCTCATGTGGAACCTGTACATAGACCAAGAGGCAGTCGTTGGAACAGATCAAGGGGATACTGCATGATTTAAAATCAGGAAAGATGTGCATCAGAGTTGTATCCTTTCACTATTCTTATTCAATCTATAATTTGAGCAAAGAAGCCTACAAACTGGACTATATGAAGAAGAATGAGAAATCAAGATTGAAGGAAGACTCATTAACAACCTTCTCTATGCAGATAATACAACTTTGCTTACTGAAAGTAAAGAGGGCTTGAAGCATTTACACTGATGAAGATCAAAAACTATAGCATTCACAATGGATTACACTTTAACATAAAGAAAAATTCTCACATCTGCACCACAAAGCAATATTATGATAAGTGAGGAAAATATTTAAGTCATCAAGGATTTCAGTTTACTTAGATCCACAGTCAATGCCCATGGAATCAGCAGTCAAAAATCAAACAATGAATTGCATTGGGCAAATCTGCTGCAAAACAAATCTCCTTAAACTGTTATAAAGCAAAGATGTTACTCTGAGGTTACTAAGGTATGCCTGACCCAAGCCATGGTATTTTCAATCGACTTATATGCATGCAAAAGCTGGACAATGTATTAGGAAGACTAAAGAAGAATTGACGCATTCGAATTGTGGTGTTGGCCAAGCATATTGAATATACCATGGACTGCCCGAAGAAATAAGAAATCTGTCTTGGAAGAAGTACAGACAGATTTCTCCTTAGAAGCAAGGACGACTAGACTTCATCTCCCTTACTTTGCACATGTTATCAGGAGGGAGCAGTCCCTGGAGAAGAACATCATGCTTGGTAAAGTAGAGAGTGAGCAAAAAAGAAGACCCTAAATGAGATGGATTGACACAGTAGCTACAACAACAGGCTCAAGCATGACAATGATTGTGGGGAAGGCGCGGGACTGGGTAGTGTTTCATTCTGTTGTACGTACGGTTGCTATGAGTTGTAACAGCCTCGAAGGCACCTAACAGCATCAACAACATGTGTATGTATGTGCAATTCTCTTTTCAATTAAGTATGTTACAGTAATACTAGCATTCTGTTTTATGTAATCTTGATCTTTCTTTTTAAAAATCAGCTTAAATGGAGAAGCTAAAATATTCCGTTTTAATTTTACCAGTAGATTTTTAATGTTTTGTAATCATAATGTTTAATTTGTGCTGTTCTTAGAACTTTAATTATGAAGCTAAATTGTACTAATACCCATTAGGTATTTCTTAATTGAAGGCATATCATATGTCTGATGTGGCAGTACTAATTGGTGTAATTAAATTCTAATACGCATCAGTAGCCTAATTAAGAAAAAAAAGTGAATAAAAAGCAGATAGTAATAAGTCAGATCTTGAAATTGCTCTGCGTAAAATACACACATGCATTTGCATTTGTTACGTACACATTTACTCAGAACAGACAGCCCATCAATTATATTTCAAATTAATTTCACGAGACAACTTGAAATATAGAGTAAGAAGGATGGGTCAGACAAATACTCATGTGAATTTAAAAGGAACTGTCATAACGACCAGCCAAAAGGACAGTGCTTTTCTCTTTCGCAAATTCTTATATAGATCAAATCCTGTGAGAGTAACTACATTGCTTGTTGTAATGTGTTTTGTGTGAAATTACAACCCATTGCAAATTGCATGACAGGGTTGCCAAGCAAGAGGTGGATCCCAAAACAGCAAGATAATATTTTTTAAATGTTTAAAAATGCTCACTTATTTCTTTGTTCCCAGATCTTCTTCTGCTCAACGTAACTTAAAAATAAACCAAAACCAAACCTGCTGCCATCGAGTCCGACTCAGAGCTACCCCATAGGATAAAACAGGATTGCCCCATAAGGTTTCCAAGGAGCAGCTGGTGGATTCGAACTGCAGATCTTTTGGTTAGCAACCAAGCTCTTAACCACTGCTCCACCGAGGCTCCAATTTAAAAATAAATGGATTAATTTTGATTATATGTTTTATTTTGTTCTTTCTAGTTAAATTAATAATGGAACATAGGATATGTCTATAATTAAATTATATACAATTAAAGTACAAATTATTTTATCCCTTTATTTAAGGTATTCCCTTCTTAGAAAAACCTACTTTTTATTTTAAAAATAAATTCATATAGTACTTTTAACTCAGACGTAAACTGAAATTCTGAGCACAAATCCCAACATCAATGCCATTTTTGATGCTGCACATTGAATCAATGGCCATAATACCTTTGAAAAGTAGATTTTTAATAAATTAGGTCATGACAAAGTTATTAATTCTTCCACAGCTATGTGAAAGAAAGAAATATATTTCTTTGACTTGTAAAAATTTTGAAGTAGTTTTTACAGATTAATTAAGTCCCTCCAAAAATATATGCTGTAAATCCTAACCCCTAAAACTGGGGATGTAATTCCACTTGGGAGTAAGCGTTTTTGGTTATGTTAATAAGATCGTAATAGTGTAGGGTGTTGTGTTAAACTCATCACTTTTGAAATATTAAGGAGCAGATTAGGCAAAGAAGCAAGCAGGCACAGAGGGAAGACAGACACAATCTGAAGACTATGAAGGTAGACAAACCTGTAAACCCAGGAACTCCAAGGATTGCTGGGTACTGGAAGCTGAATAGGCATGAAGGTACCTCTCGCTATAGCCAGTGCTCTGAATTCAGACTTCTAGCCTCCTAACTGTGAGAAAATAAATTTCTTTTCATTAAAGCCACCCACTTGTGGTATTTCTGTTACAGCAGCGCTTGGAAACTAAGACAGTAGTGCTAAATCCTTCCGTATTTGATATTGGTTGGAACATCTCACTAGAATCAGGAAATACTCTAAAGCACCACCTGAAATAGCCTTGTCAAAGTTTGACAATAATCAGTGACTTGCGAAAATCTGGGGGGGAGGGGTGAATGAGGGGAGAACCACACAAAAAAATTTCTGTGAAAATGTCCAATGAGCAAAAGATTTGAAAATGTAGAAAATAAAGGAAGCACACTTTTAGAACTATACTCGATCAATATGTTTATTAGGTAAAGGTTTTTTGGTGGTTGATTGTTTTACTGTCTCTATCAGTTATACCCTGACCACTTTATAAACATATGATCACTCACAAAGATATCCATTTTAAATTAATAAATCAATTAATGTATAAATTAATTAAAATCAGCAACAATAAGATGTCGATAGGAAAATAAATTGAGGGCAGAAAAAAGACTAAATACTGATTACATGTATATATATGTATTCTAGTTTGCAGTTGTTTTTCACTTTAGAGGTAGCCCTGGTGGCTTAGTGGTTAAGAGCTTGGCTGCTAACCACAAGGTCAACAGTTCAAATCCACCAGCCATTTTTTGGAAACCCTATGGGTAAGTTCTACTCTGTCCTATAGGGTCGCTATGAGTCCCAATCAACTTGACAGCAACGGGTATTTTTTTTTTTTTTCATTTTAGAAAATGATTCAGAGAGTGTTATTATAAAAACATATACCAGAGTTCTCTAATAAACTTCAGGCAATATCAATTTAATAAATTTCTATCAGCAAAGTGAAAATTTACATGGGATATATTTTAGAGATTGGAAAGTCATGACACAGATTAAAATTAAACTAGTGTTTAAACTGGAGACAGGGCTCTTGTCTTTGAACAGAACATTCTTTCTACTAAGCCAGTGATTTTCACAATTTAAAAAATTTTCGAACACATTTTTTTTTCCAATTACATTTAACCTGGAAGCAGAAACAAATAAAATACACAAAATTAGAGTTTAGTTTGTTGAAATTGGGTTGGCTCCACAGGGCATACTTAGGAAATGATTACATTAAGCTGTATATATATATATATATGCAGCATGCCTTCAAATAGCCACGCAGCATATAAAATCTATAATGTGAAACAAATATTAATATGTTAATCACAGCATATATCCATTGCATTTAATAGAATTGCTCTCTATTCATGTAATAAAATTACACATTAAAAATGATTTAGATGTTGTTAGTTGCCATTGAGTCAAATTTGACTCCCGGTGACCCCATGTATTACAGAGTAGAACTTCTCCAAAGGGTTTTCTTGGCTGTTATCTTAGCAGAAGTAGATCACCAGGCTTAGGTAATATATTTCACTAAGAAAAATTATAAATATAGAAAAAAGAGATTAAAAAAATACCTGTTATAATAACTGCCAACTATTCGATTTTTAATTTATATAATAATAGTCTCATGTGTGTGCAAGCATCATGGGACTTTTCGTTAAGGGAAATCCTCATAGGCACTTTATCTTGAATGATGTTTCAACAAGTGGCAGTTTTTTGAGTCATCAGTACAATACCTGAAGTCACTAAATCTACTAGGGGAAGTGTTTAAAAAATCATAATTGAACCATTTTTCTTCCTCCTCAAAGAGACTATCAGGACTGAAACTACATGCCTCATGGTCAAATTTATCTCTGCCACCTTCAAGACATCCATTATCCTACTTTCATTACCATGTGGCTCTCTGCTACTCCACCAGAACAAAATCCCTACCCCCATCCCAAATCTCAGTAGGTATTCTTGAATGTTTATGGCTCTGATTAGCAAACTCTTCCATATTTTCAATGAAAACTGGGACCTGATGGATCTGGAAAATATAACCTCCTCAAAAGCTGTCTCAATGAAGATGTTACTCCATATAACTAAGGATCAGGAGGTTGGGTATAGGTCTTCTTTGTTTGTTTGTTTTAGCTTGCAGTCACTACTATTGCTCTTTTCTTCTGCATGCAAACCCTCAAGGAACACCACTGTTACAGACTGAATTGTGTCTCCTCAAAATTATGTCTTATAAATCCTAAACCCTATACCTATGTACTTAATTCCATTTGGAAATAGGAATTTCTTTGTTAAGGTAATGAGGTCATGCCAGTGTAGGGTGTGTCTTAAATCAACCACTTTTTGAGACATAAAAGAGTAGATCAGGCACAGAAGCAAGGAAGCACAGCTAGGAAAAGATAGATGTCATGCCACATGAAGATTGCCAAGGAACTGAGGGAGAGAAGCTGAAAAGAGACAAGGACTTTCCCCAGAGGTGACAAAGAGAGAAAGCTTTCTCCTAGAGTTAGTGCCCTGAATTTGGACTTCTAACCTTATAACTGTGAAGAAATAAATTTCTGTTCATTAAAGCCACTCTCTTGTAGTATTTCTGTTATAATAACATTAAGCAACTGGGACAATCACTAATTAACTTTTCCCTTTTGCTACTCATGACATGTGTCTATATGGGATCTCCACTTTTAAGTGTACTTTCAAACCATTTGGTTTCATACTGATTATGACAACTTTGTTTTTGGGTTTCAAAGACATTCTCTCTACTGAAACCCCTGTCAATATTGCCCATGAATTATAGCTCAAATTGCAACTTTTCAAAACTTTACCTCTCGGTTCCTTGATCACTACATCATTGATGGCTTTCTCTTTTCTATTTAGATGCAATTATTTCTTGATATTTAAAAAAATATTTTAAAATATTAAACATTA